>NC_091952.1:83912368-84119198 GCF_031021105.1 Erythrolamprus reginae | reverse complement strand
CGTCAGACTTCTATGTTTCTATGTTTCTATGTTTCTAATACCTGATCCTTCTCTGGCCACCTTTTCTCCTCTCTTTCATCCACTTATGACTGTATGACTGTAACTTGTTACTTGTATCCTTAAGAGTTTTATTAATATTGATTGTTTCCTGACTGCTTATTTGACCCCAAAAGAATAGAATAGAATAGAATTTTATTGGCCAAGTGTGATTGGTCACACAATAAATTTGTCTTGGTGCATATGCCCTCAGCGTACATAAAAGAAAAAGATACATTTGTCAAGAATCATGTGGCACAACACTTAATGTTTATAGGGGTCAAATAAGCAACGAGGAAACAATCAATATTTAATAAAAATCTTAAGGATACAAGCAACAAGTTACAGTCATACAGTCATTAGTGGGAGGAAATGGGTGATAGGAATGATGAGGAAAAAACCTAGTAGTAACAATAGTGCAGACCTAGTAAATTGTTAAGGGAATTATTTGTTTAGTAAAGTGATGGCCGTTTAGTGTGCAGTGCTCTGTTTTGAGGGTAGGAGTTGAAACAATTTATGTCCAGGATGTGAGGGGTCAGTAAATATTTTCCCTGCCCTCTTTTTGACTTGTGCAGTATACAGGTCCTCAATGGAAGGCAGGTTGGCAGCAATTGTTTTTTCTGCAGTTCTGATTGTCCTCTGAAGTCTGTGTGGGTCCTGTTGGGTTGCAGAACCAAACCAGACAGTTCTAGAGGTGCAGATGACAGACTCAGTGATTCCTCTGTAGAACTGTATCAGCAGCTCCTTGGGCAGAGACATATGACAATCATTAAGTATTTTACCTTATGATTCTTGACAAATGTTTCTTTTTCTTTTATGTACACTGAGAGCATATGCACCAAAGACAAATTCCTTGTGTGTGCAATCACACTTGGCCAATAAAGAATTCTATTCTATTCTATTCCATTCCATTCCATTCAATTTGCGTTCCCAGCAATGAGCACTGCACCCTCCTCTCCTCCTTACCCCACCACAGAAATCCCCGTGAAATCAGTTGCCCGAATATAACGTGTGTGTGTGTGTGTGTGTGTGTGTTTATGTGTGTGAGTGTTGATGTATATGTGTTTTAAGGGAACACTTAAAAAACAGAATATAACTTCAAGTAAATCAAACTTCTATGAAATCAAACTGTCCACTTAGGAAGCAACACTGATTGACAGTCAATTTCATAGGCTGTTGTGCAAATGGAATAGTTGTGCAAATGAAATATTCACTGAAAACATTTCATTCATTCAAATCTAGGATGTGTTATTTGAGTATTCCCTTTATTTTTTGAGCAGTATATATGTGTGTGTCACATGATTTTTTGCTGAATTTGAAAATTAAGGGAGACTAGAATAGATCTATTTCGGCCTTATTTTGGCCTCATCAGCTAGCCATACCCACTGGGACTTGAACCTGCAACCTTTGCCTTGTAAGGCAGAGAATTATCCTCTAGGCCAGTGATTTTTAACCTTTTTTGAGCCGCGGCACATTTTTTACATTTACGAAACCCTGGGGCACATCGAGCGAGGGGGGGGGGGGCTAAAAAAAGTTTGGACAAAAAAATTATCTCTCTCTCTCTTCCTCCCCTTCACTCTATTTCTTTCTCCCTCCCTCTTTCTCTCCCTTCCTTCCTCTTTCTTTCTCTTCCTTCCTTCCTCTCTTTTTTGCTCTTTTTCTCTCTCCCTCCCTATCTCCCTCTATGTCTTTCTCTCTCTCTCCTTCCCTCCCTCTTTCTATCTCTCTCTTGCTTTCTTTCTCTCTTGCTCTCTCTCTCTTGCTCTCTCTCTTTCTTTCTCTTGTTTTCTCTCTCCTGCTTTCTTTTTCTCTCTCTTGTTCTCTTTCTCTCTCTTTCCCTCATTCTTTCTCTCTCTCTCTTTCTTTCTCTCTCTCTTGCTTTCTTTCTCTCTCTCTTTCTTTCTTTCTCTCTGAGCTTCGCGGCACACCTGACCATGTCTCACGGCACACTGGTTGAAAAACACTGCTCTAGGCTACAGTATCCAATCCCTTCAGCTCTGCACCAGGGAAGGGTTACATATTTTTGTATGTAGAAACATAGAAACATAGAAGTCTGACAGCAGAAAAAGACCTCATGGTCCATCTAGTCTGCCCTTACACTATTTTCTGTATTTTATCTTAGGATGGATATATGTTTATCACAGGCATGTTTAAATTCAGTTACTGTGGATTTACCAACCACGTCTGCTGGAAGTTTGTTCCAAGGATCTACTACTCTTTCAGTAAAATAATATTTTCTCATGTTGCTTTTGATCTTTCCCCCAACTAACTTCAGATTGTGTCCCCTTGTCCTTGTGTTCACTTTCCTATTAAAAACACTTCCCTCCTGGACCTTTCTTGTAGCCCGTCTTTGGATGTGTGTGTGTGTGTGTGTGTGGTGCACACGCGCGTATATGTATGTGTGTGTGTGTGTGTGTGTGTGTGTATATATATATATATATATATATATATATATATACATACATACATACATACACACACACACACACACACACATATATACACATACACATACACATACATACATACATACATACATACATACATACATACATATATACATACATGAAGGTGCAAACTTCCACAGCTGAGGTTGGGGTGGGGTAGGGAGGGGAAATCCCCTTCCGACTTCTGAAGCTTGGAGAACCCGTTTGTCTTGGTTAAGAGGAAGTTCAAGATCAGGGGCGGCCGCCGAGTTATTTTTTTAGAACCGCCCACCCGTTCCTCTCGCTTAAACGGAGCGTGATGGATGGGTTATTTAGATTTGACACCGATGCCTTCATCCAAGTCGCCCGGGAGGGAAGAAGGGTGACCAGGACCGGTTCAAGATTTCAGCAACCGGGCCTAATGTCAATAAGAGAGGTGGTGGGCGATCTCTAATGGGTCTCCAGATGCTAAGAATGCCCATAGTGGATGGCAGGGGAGGGGAGGGTGTCGAAGTCCAGCGAGCTATTAAAAAGGTAGCCACAGCTGTCAGCATCCCACCCATAAAAGTGAGAAAATATTAATTCTGCTTTGGGCCACTTCGATTGCAAACCTTCTGGGCTTCCTTCCCCAACGCCAATTCCCAAGTACCCCGATTGCCACCAAAAGGCACCGGGCGTCGAATCCAAACAATGGAAGCTTAACAATTGGTGTTGGTGTTGGGGGTGTTACTAAAAAGAGGGAGGGGAGACCCCCGCTTAAGCCCGTTCCCAGATCCCTCCAGCGTTTGACCTTTAAGAGCAGGGATCGAGTTGATTTCGATGACCAAGCACGGTAGCGAAACAAAAGGAAAATCAGAATCGTGGCTGATGTCCCCTCGCCTTATAACAGCCCCTCGAGTTTTATGAGCGGGTTCTCGCCTGCTCCATTCCCACCCCTCCAATAAAGGGTCCGTCTCCCTTCTTATCTTTCCAATTCCACGTTTCTGGAAGGAGGGGCAGCCGGATTTAATTTGTGACTGGGGCAATCGAGCGGATGCCCTACACCAGTGTTTCCCAACCTTGGCAACTTGAAGATATCTGGACTTCAACTCCCAGAATTCCCCAGCCAGCATTTGCTGGCTGGGGAATTCTGGGAGTTGAAGTCCAAATATCTTCAAGTTGCCAAGGTTGGGAAACACTGGCACCACCCGCAGATTCTCCAGGAACCGGTGGCTACCAGGACACTGGAAACCTAGAGAAAAGAACGGTTTGAAATGAAGCCCCCGCTTAAAAAACCCCAACAACCCTTGGTAGGGCTGCTCTCTGTGACATAGCAACTGCTCTGGGGGTCATTTGTAGTTTCCTCCTCTTTTGAGGACAGCCTTCAACTTCCACCTGCCGGATGCTTCTCTCCTCGGGCCGCTTCTAGAAGCCGAGGGAAAAAAGAACCGAAAGATGGGCAAAACCGATTTTTTCCCCCTTTCTTTCTGCCAATGATAAATCGGACTCCTCGTTACAAGGCTCACTTGAGGAAGGCTCTAGCAAAGAGGTCTCCCTGTAGCAACGCAGGGGTGAAAATGATTTCAGCCTTTCCTGCCGATTGGGAAGGACGGTTTGGATGGGAATCTGGCTTGGTGGGGGCTGTTTTTAGAAGCTGGTTCCAAGAAGTCGTTGGAGACGAAATGTATTTTTTCCATGTGTGTGTGTGTGTGTGTGTGTGTGAGAGAGAGAGAGAGAGAGAGAGAGGAGGAAGGACGGTGGGAGGAAGAGGATGAATGAGAGAGAGAGAGGGAGGGAGAGAAAAAGAGAATGAGAGAAAGAGAGAGAACGAAAGAGAGAAAGAAAGAGAGAGAGCGCGAAAGATGAGGTAAATAAAAAGAGAGTGAGAGAGAAAGAAAATGAGAAAAGGGAGAGAGAGGGGATGATAGAAAAAGAGGGGGAGGGAGGAGAGAGAAAAGGAATGAGAGAAAGGAGAGAGAAATAGAGGGGGAGGGAAGGAGAAAAAATGAGAGAAAGGAGAGAGAGGAGAGAAAGAGAGAGAGAGAAAAACAGAGGGGGGGGGAGAGAAAGAGAATGAGAAAAAGGGAGAGAGAAAGAGGGGGAGAGAGGGAGGGAGAGAATGAGAGAAAGGAAGAGAGAGAGGATGAGAGAAAAAGAGAGAGAGAGAAGGAGGGAGAGAGAAAGAAAGAGAATGAGAGAAGGGGCAGAGAGAGAGGGGGGAGGGAGAGAAAGAAAGGAGAGAGAGAGTTAGAGAGAGAGTTAGAGAGAGAGAGAGAGAGAGAGAGAAAGAGAGAGAGAGAGAGAGAGAGAGAATCCTTGTTCTACTTTTAGGATTATCCCTCACTATCGTATCGCAGTAAAATCGAACCGCTAAAGTACCAAAGATCCAATTAAAAGTCACCTCCTCCCCATCAGCATCTCACTTATTTTCATTGCTTTCCCTAGGGGCATCCGGACCGCTTCCTCCTCCAACACTTCCGCCAAAAAAGGCACCGCTTTCCACCCTCCGGATTCGGCTGGAAGGGAGAGTTCGCGGCTCCTTCTTCGCAGGAGAGAGGGAGAGGAAGAAGAGTTGCCTTTCGAAGCGACCGGGGCGGGACACTCAACAATTTCGGGATGTTGGTTAGCCTTCCGCGGCAGCCTATTCTGTCCACTGGTTTGAATGGTTTTTTTTTTGCTGGAGCTGCTTCTTCTAGCCACCTGCTGCTTTGTTTAAAATGGCGAAAGTTGTACCCCACCTTTCCTTTTATTACCCTGGATCAGTATTTCTCAACCTTGGCAACTTTTAAGACGTGTGGACTTCAAACTCCTGGAATTCTGAAAGGTGAAGTCCACAATGTTAAAAGTTGCCAAGGTTGAGAAATATTGAATCAAAATAGAGCTGGATGTGTGTGTGTGTGTATGTAGGGTGGGGTGGGGATTTGGAAGTCTGAGGCCCGAGTTTATTTGTTTGTTTGTTTATTCATTATTTTATTTTATTTTATTTTATTTTATTTTATTTTATTTTATTTTATTTTATTTTATTTTATTTTATTTTATTTTATTTTATTTTATTTTATTTTATTTTATTTTATTTTATTTTATTTTATTTTATTTTATTTTAATGCCACCCTTCTCCTTAGACTCAGGGTGGCTTACAACATGTTAGCAATAGCACTTTTTAACAGGGCCACCATATTGCCCCCACATTTTACCCACCTCAGAAGGATGGAAGGCTGAGTCAACCTTGATTTGAACCGCTGACCTATAGATCTAGTCAGCTTCACTGGTCTGTAGGTCAGCATCCTACCTGATGCGCCACCCCGGCTCTCTGAGTTGGAGGTTGAGAGTCAGAATCAGAATAGAGCTGCAGGGGACCTTGGAGGTCTACTAGTCCAGAGGTCCCCAACCTTTTTTGCACCAGGGACCGGCTTTCAGCTAGACCAGTTTTCCATGGCCCGGGGGGGGGGGAGCTAGCTGTCAGCGGCGCCGTAAAAGGGGCGATCAAGAGAGGAATGGGTGAATGAATGGACGGAGGGTGGGAAGGAAGGAAGGAAAGAGGGAAGGTACAGGAACAGAAGAAGGGTGCAAAGAAGCAAAGAAAGGTGTGAAAGGGGAGAGTAAGAGAGGAAGGAGTGAAAGAAGGGAATGGGGGAGGAAAGAAGGGAGGAAGGAGAAAGAAAAGAAATAGAGGAAGGAAAGGTAAAAGAGAGAAAGAAAAAGAGCAAGAAAGAAAGCAAGAAAGAGAAAGAAAGAAAGGCAACTTCAAAGAAAGGCTCACTGAGCATCTCTCACTCTCTCTCTCTTTCTATCCCTCTTTCTTTCTTTCTCTTCCTTTCTCTCTCTCCTCTTCCTTTCTCTCTTCTCTCTCCCTTTCTCTCCCCCCTCTCTCCCCCTTTCCCTCTCTCTTTCTCTCCCTCTCTTGCTATCTCCCCCCCTTTCCCTCTCTCTTTCTCCCTCTCCCTCTCTTTCTCTCTCTCTCCCCCTCTTTCTCTCTCTTCTTCTCACTTTCTCTCTCTTGTTTTCTTTCTGTCTCTTTTGCTTTCTCTCTCTCTCTCTCTTTCTCTCTTGTTTTGTTTCTCACGCTCTTTCTCTCTCTTGTCCTCTCTCTCTTGCTATCTCTTTCTCCCCCCCTTTCTCTCACTCTGTCTTTCTCACTTTCTCTCTATCTTGCTGTCTGTTGCTCTCACTCACTCTCGTTGTCTCTCCGTTCTTCTCAGCGGTGCGCGCACGCCCTGCCCGCCTCACCTTTGCGAGAGCACTTTCGTCCCGGGCTCTCAGCAAGGGGTCTGCATGAGAGGCGGGGCCGGCGGAAGGTGATATTCAATGTCGGAGGCGCTCGGGCGGTTGCGCGCGCTCCCTATCTCCCTGCTAGCCCACTCGGAATACGTATTCAAAATAAGAAAAGCCTTTGCCGGCGAAGGCTTTTCTTATTTTGAATACAGTATTCCGAGTGGGCTAGCAGGGAGATAGGGAGCGCGCGCAACCGCCCGAGCACCCCCGACATTGAATATCACCTTCCGCCGGCCCCGCCTCTCCTGCAAACCCCCCTTGCTGAAAGCCCGGGGCGAAAGTGCTCTCGCAAAGGTGAGGCGGGCAGGGCGTGCGTTCCGGGTGCGGGAGGAGCTGCAGTGAAAGGCAGGAGGTGGCAGAGGAGCAGAGGGGGCAAATCGGGCGGGCGGTGGGCAGCGCGGAAAGGCCGAGGGGGCCCTGGCGCCGTGGACCGGCTGAAAACCCCCAACGGCCCGGTCCCGGTCCGCGGACCGGCGGTTGGAGACCCCTGTACTAGTCCATCCCCCTGCTCAATAGCAATAGCAATAGCATTTAGACTTATATACAATTTCACAGTGCTTTACAACCAGTGAAGGACTACCATTTTTTTTACTACTACACTGTGGGTGTGACTCATGCAGGACGCCCCGGCATTTTCTGTCAACATCGTTCAGTGCAAATTGGGTGCTCTGGGGTGGAGCTGCATTTTTGCTACCCCACTGCGTTCCCCCCACCCCAATCTGTGCAGTAGCCCACCCTTGTTTACATCTGTCTATAAGCAGTTTACAGAGAGTAAATATATTGCCCCCAACAATCTGGGTCCTCATTTTACCCACCTTGGAAGAATGGAGCCGGAGTGGCGCAGCAGGTAGAGTGCTGTACTGCAGGCCACTGAAGCTGACTATAGATCTGTAGGTCAGCAGTTCAAATCTCATCACCGGCTCAAGGTTGACTCAGCCTTCCATCCTTCCGAGGTGGGTAAAATGAGGACCCGGATTGTGGGGGCAATATGCTGGCTCTGTTAAAAAAAGTGCTATTTCTAACATGTTGTAAGCCACCCTGAGTCTAAGAAGGGTGGCATAAAAATCAAATCAAATCAAATCAAATCAAATCAACCAACCAGGACTTTCTTCTTTCCAAAATCTCATTTTGATCCAAATAATGTGCATATTTTTAACTATTTTCATCAAGGGTTTTTTTTTGTTTATTTGTTTGTTTTGAATTTTCTTTTGGGAGAAAGGAGAGGGGGATTTTTTTTTGGGTGCGGGGAAAGATCAACATTTCTGGAAATTCTGTCAGATGAGTTGGCTGGGAAAGCTAGGGAGATACAGAGAATAACTCAGGTGGTGGACAGCTATCTTCCCCAACTTTGTGATCTCCCCAAAGAACTTTACAAGTCTAAAGTGAGATGGCCTTTACTCATTTAAGACACGGAAAACACCAGATTGTGTGAAAAGACCCCCCTAAAATCTTTGGATGGCAAACCACTAGGAAGGGTCAGACCTATTGGATAAACTAAGAAGAAAACAGTCCGTCAGAAGTTGGGCAGCCTATACATTCAATAAATATAAATAAATAAAATCCTCTAGAGGAAGGCAATAGCAAAACACATTGATGATGTTGCTGGGGAAAAAAGGTAATATATGAAGTCATCCACAGCTGGATATAACTTGAAGGAGACTTAAAAAGTCTTCAGAGGCCAATTGAAATGGCCAAACTAGATGTGCTTTGTCCAAAGGTTGACCCATAATAAGTGAAGTCTATTAATAGGAGACTTTGAATTTTGTTACAAACCTTTTCCCTTCCACTCATTGGGGACAAATTTCCCCTATTCTCCATGGCTGATGTCCAGTTTCCTACTACTGTAGAGTAGTTCTTATTTTGCAGGATAGCAGGGGTAAAGGCTGATGCTTAGGTACAGTCATCTAGACCTCTTCCCAAAACCACTCCCTGACATTGAGTCATTAAGGGGAGGTCTTCAAAGTCTGTTTGAAAAAAGTTTTTAAAAATGGCAACCTCAATGGTGTGACGGAAACTCCACCTGCTCTTTATGTGCCATGATTTGCTGCAATAGCAATAGCATTTAAACTTATATATTGCTTCACAGTGCTTTACATCCCCCACTAAGTGGTTTACAGACAGTAAGCATATTGCCCCCGACAATCTGGGTCTTCATTTTACTGACCTTGGAAGGATGGAAGGCTGAGTCAACCTTGAGCCCACTGAGATTCGATCTGTCAAACTGCTGGCAGCTGATGCTCAAGAGAAGTAGCTTACAGTACTGCACTCTAACCACTGCGCTCTAACCACTGCACCACTCTTAAGACAGATCCCAGATGTGGCAAACCTAAGAGTATTTACTAAGAAGCACAATCCAACACAACAGAAGAGGTGAGGGTTGGGGAGAGAGAGCATTCGAGATGCAGTGGAAAATACGAAGTTAGCCCTGCATGTGGCTTAAAATCTACAGCATAATTTAAACAATCGAAACATTAGTTAGTAGAATTCACAGAGTAATTCATTAAAAAAAAAAAGATAGAATGGAGGAAGGATCTTGCACAAAGACCGAAAGGCAATGGGAATCTGGGAAAAATGATATAATGAATTACAATTACTTTCTTGTCCTCTGACCGAAACCCTTGGATGAGATCACATATTCTAGTTCAAAGTGGGCAGGAGTCACTCCATAATGTAGTGAAATCTGCCATTAACTATGGAAGCTTGCTGAAGGATGGGAGTTTCTAGGCTGATAGGCATTTAATCTCTCTCATGACAGGTTATCACATAAGGGCTATTGGGGTGGCAAAATGAAGAGAAATCCCAGTTAAATTCTTTGAGCTCCTGGAGAACATGCTAGATATTGGATTAAGATGTTTTATATTGTTTTATTGTATGTTCTGAGCTACCCCGAGTCTCCTCAGAGAGGGGCGGCATAAAAGTAATAATAATAATAATAATAATAATAATAATAATAATAATAATAATAATAATAATAATAGTAATAATAATATAAAGTGGTACCTCTACATATAACACCTCTACTTACAAACTTTTCTAGATAAGAACCAGGTGTTCAACATTTTTTTGCCTCTTCTCAATAACCATTTTGCACTTACAACACTGAGCCTCCGAAACTGTAACCAGAAATAGCAGGGTGAACCCTCCGTGGGGCCTCTCTAGGAATCTCCTGAGAGTAAACAGGGGCGGAAAAGGTGGAGAAGCCTCCATGGGGCCTCTCTAGGAATCTTCTGGGAGGAAACAGGGCCAGAAAAGGTGGGGAGAAGCCTCCGTGGGGCCTCTCTAGGAATCTCCTGGGAGGAAACAGGTCCAGAAAAGGTGGGGAGAAACCTCCGTGGGGCCTCTCTAGGAATCTCCTGGGAGGAAACAGGGCCAGAAAAGGTGGGGAGAAGCCTCTATGGGGCATCTCTAGGAATCTCCTGGGAGGAAACAGGGCCAGAAAAGGTGGGGAGAAGCTTCCGTGGGGCCTCTCTAGGAATCTCCTGGGAGGAAACAGGGGGGGGGGAAGGAGGAGAAACCTCCATGGGGCCTCTCTAGGAATCTCCTGGGAGGAAACAGGGCCTCCCCCCCTCTCTGTGGTTTCCCCAATCGCACACATTATTTGCTTTTACATTGATTCCTATGGAAAAAATTGCTTCTTCTTACAAACTTTTTTGCTTAAGAACCTAGTCACAGAACGAATCAAGTTCATAAGTAGAGGTACCACTGTACACTGAATACATTGTTGGTCCTTATTAGGTATGGAGCAGATACCAAGTCGCACACCAGAGAGTCCCCCAAAACATGCTGACAACAAGAAGCAAGCAGATACTGTAAAGATCATTTCCAGTTCTGGAAATGACCCACCCAGCTGATAATAATCTAGCTTGTTGTTGACTTTGGGACACAGCAGTGACCGAAAATCCAAGTATAGACACATTAGTCATGGGCAACAAGTAGACATCTCTCATGCCTCCATCAGTTGTTGAACAGGTGAGGGTAATGTGCTTTTGGCAATCCCACTGGTTGGAGATGGTTCTGCACAAACTGTTTCCATGTATAGTTTTCTTCTACAATTTCGTGCTGCAAAGTTACATTTTTGGAACATTGCAGTGTACAGTAATAAAATAAGAAAATAGAAAGATAAGTTTCTCTGTTCCTTGTTTTGTTCTAGGAGGAAGGCAAAGGTATTTCTCAACAAAACCTTCCAATTTTAACTTCACTGGAGACTTAACATTGATGATCAGGGATGGGCCTGATGTAGAGAGGAAAATCCTTAGAGTCTCATTGTGGATTAATTTCAAACTCTAAAAGGAGAAGCAATTTCTCACCAACACTTAGAATATAAGTATACAGTATGCGCATATGTTTGTTGATGTGTGTGCTTATGCATATATTCACTAGTAGACACTGGTAATTATTTGCTTTAATGTGAGGCACACGGCTATAGGTAGGTATTTAATTTCAAATCACTTCATACGAAGCGATTAAAGTAATCCTTGTCACAACCTTGACAATTAGGAATAATATTATCATCTCCTTTGTAGAGAAGGGATTCAGGATGAAAGACTAATGGCTTACTTTAAGACTGGTACCATGTGAATTTATGGCTGATATTTCCTAGTGATAATTCCTTGACGTCGGTTCCCACCACTCCCCAGGTCTCATGTTGGCTGACAGAGTACAAATTGAAGGTAGGACAGGAACTTAACCTCAATGTCATGGGAACTTAAGCTTACATGTGGAATTTAACATACAGCGTCTACTTCCATATCCTTCTCAAAACTAAATTTCATTCCTTTTTGTTTGTTTGTTTTCATTTTTGGCGATGGGCTGGATATAACAGGTCAGAAAGACTGTGGAAAGAGTGGGCAATGAACACTTTTCTTACTAACAATTTAAAAAAATACCCCTTCAAACTCCTCCCTCAATAAATCTCACAAATGTTTCAGGGAGTGTATGAATTTATGATGTATGGAAAGGTTTTTATAGCTGGGTTGAAAACAGGAAAAAGAATAGCTGTAAATAATATGAAAAACAAATAATTAGACATAAGTATAAGTTGAAGTACTGTATAAGTAAAAATAAGGATACAAATGATTAAGATTGTAACTAATATTTTGTTTTATTATTATTATTATTAATATTACATTGATAATTATGCTGTTGTTATAGACCGTGGAATTACAAAAAATATAAACTGTCGAAGATACAATTTCAGAGGGGGGAGGGTTAGGGATATATGTTGTAGTGTCCCAAGACAAACATGCTACAAATGTAACTACAAACTGAAACATACAATGTCTTGTTCTCTTTGTTTTTAATATGTATATACTTAATAAAATTTTTCTAAAAAAAAAAAAAAGAATTTGTATTGTGGTAATGTGCTATGTGAAATAAACTACATATGGTTCATGTCCAGATAAAATCAAGATTAGTTTTAGCTGGCTGGCTTTTAAACTCTTCTCCTTCTCCCTCTCCCCTCCCCTCCTATCCTCTCTTCTCCTCTTCTCTTCCCCTTCTGCGGTCTCCTGTTTCCCTGTCTCTCTCTTCTTTCTCCCCTTTCTTCCTCCCCCTCTCTCTTTTCCCTGCCACATTCTCCCATATTTTTTTCCTACAGTCTTTTGAGAGCAGCAGGCCAAAGTTCCAAATGCAGGCAGCTCTGCCCTTTCACATGTTCCCTTGTTTCCCTGGGAGTCAATGGAAGCTTTGTGTGTATTTTTCCAAATGCATTTTTGAGCCTGTAGCATTGCCACATTGAGAACATCCTTGGTTTCTTTTTATGACCCAGAACAGAGCATGTGTTGAAAT
The DNA here is from genome assembly GCF_031021105.1 of Erythrolamprus reginae. Lineage (NCBI taxonomy): Eukaryota > Metazoa > Chordata > Lepidosauria > Squamata > Dipsadidae > Erythrolamprus > Erythrolamprus reginae. The sequence goes on along the minus strand of NC_091952.1, from coordinate 84,106,698 downwards.
GCGAAGCCCATAAATAGACAGATTCTGAATACACACACAAACACGAGAAGGATACAATACAAGTCAATATTAATTCATGCTGAGTAAAAAATTTCCATGAACATAACATCACCTCCCAGCCTTGCCTCGCAAGCCTTCTTATCAAAGCCAATGGGTTGTATGCATGTTTTCTTAGAAATGTCCCCAAAGATGAAAGGAAAACACATTTGGAAGAAAATATGGCTGGGATTGAACAGTTGTAGCCTTAAAGCCTTCAGTGCAGAGGCCAATCAAAAGAGATTCTAAAAAAATCCTAAGAAAACCAGAAGTTAAAATAGAACAATCCAGTAATTCATAGCCACTCAGTACAGAGTCTGACTGCACAGCCAAAAGCACGCCATGTTTACTTGAAAATCGCTCACAAATTCAGGAGTATCCATTTTGCCAAAACTGATTATAATTAGTGATGGGCGAACTGAACCCGCACAATTCAGGTCTGCACCGAATTTTGCGGTGTTCGGTATGCCGAACACGAACCCGAAATATTTCCAAACTTCGGGCAAAGTTCGGAGTCATGTTCAGTGTTCAGAGCTTTGACGTCACCGGCAGTTTACTAAGGATGCCAACGTGATCACTTCCTGGATTCCATGGAATCCAGAACGTGATCACCTTGGCGTCCTTAGCAACCTGCCGGTGACATCAAAGCTCCACCCCCGGAATCTCTTTGTGGGAGGGATTCACCAGCTCCTTCAAAGGGAGGTCTTCACATAAAAATAAACATTGTCATTTTTACGAAAAAGGACACCACAGCGGCGCTGCAAGCAAAGGGCGGTCCTTTCACGTAAAAATAAACATATTTATTTTAACATGAAAGGACCGCCCTTTGCTTGTAGTGCCGCTGCGTTGTCCTTTCACGTAAAAATAAACATTATCATTTTTACAAAAAAGGACACCACAGCAGCGCTGCAAGCAAAGGGCGGTCCTTTCACGTAAAAATAAACATGTTTATTTTTATGTGAAAGGACCGCCCTTTATTGCAGCGCTGCTGCTGCGTCCTTTCACGTAAAAATCCCTTTGAAGGAGCTGGGGAATCCCTCCCATGAAGAGATTCTGGAGATGGAGCTTTGACATCACCAGCAGGTTGCTAAGGACATCAAGATGATCACTTTCTGGATTCCATGGAATCCAGGAAGTGATCACCTTGGTGTCCTTAGCAACCTGCCGGTGATATCAAAGCTCCGCCCCTGGAATCTCTTCATGGGAGGGATTCCCCATTCGGGTTCCAGTTCGGGTTCGGTTCGGATTCAGCCGAATTTTGTGTAAAATTCGGCTGAACTTGCCAAACCCGAACACCGTTGGGTTCACCCATCACTAATTATAATCCTAGTTTGCTTTCCTAACTGAACATGGATTTCAACACACAAGACAGATATAAGATGCGTTTAGACACAAGAATAGTTTTATCCCGAATGCCATCACTCTGCTAAACAAATAATTCCCTCAACACTGCCAAACTATTTACTAAAATTTGCACTACTATTTATTTTATGTATTAGATTTTTATGCCGTCCTTCTCCTTAGACTCAAGGTGGCTTACAACATGTTAGCAATAGCACTTTTTAATAGAGCCAGGCTATTGCCCCCACAATCCGGGTCCTCATTTTACCCACCTCAGAAGGATGGAAGGCTGAATCAACCTTGAGCCAGTGATGAGATTTGAACCGCTGACCTACAGATCTACAGTCAGCTTCAGTGGCCTGCAGTACAGCACTCTACATGCTATGCCACCCTGGCTCTTTTACTACTATTACTACTAGTTTTTCCTTCCTATCACCCATCTCCTCCCACTTATGACTATGACTATAACTTGTTGCTTGTATCCTTAAGATTTTTATTAATATTATTTCCTCATCGTTTATTTGACCCCATGACAATCATTAAGTGTTGTATCTCATGATTCTTGACAAATGTATCCTTTTCTTTTATGTACACTGAGAGCATATGCACCAAACCAAATTCCTTGTGTGTCCAATCCCACTTGGCCAATAAAGAATTCTATTCTATTCTTTTCTATTCTTCAGTAAAGAATTCTAAATGTCTCTTTTCTTTTATGTACACTGAGAGCATATGCACCAGAGACAAATTCCTTGTGTGTCCAATCACACTTGGCCAATAAAGAATTCTATTCTATTCTGTTCTATGGTTAAATTGCTGGTTATGAAAATCTCCAGGGAAACGTATTGTCATGACCATCAGAAAAAATGGGAGAAAGACTACTGAAGGTAGAGGGCGCAGGGAGTTTTCGATTTACGATCACAATTGAGCCCAACATTTCTGTTGCTAAGTGAAACATTGGCTAAGGTGAATTTCTGCCTCATTTTACGACCTTTCTTGCAGTTGTTTAGTTAGCAACACGGTCGTTAAATGAACCTGGATTTCCTTATTGGCTTGCGACCTCAAAGAAGGTTGCAAAAGGGGATCACAAGATCATGAGAAACTGCAACAGCCATAAATGTGAGTCGGTTGCTAGGCATCTGGATTTTAATCACATGACCTTGGGCAATGCTGCAATGGTCATAAGTGTGAAAAATGGGCGTAAGTCATTTTCTTCAGTGCCATTGTAACTTTGAACAGTCACTAAGTGAACTGTTGTAGGTTGACGATTGCCTGTAGAACCTTTGATACATTAGCATATTATCCTTGGATGAAGAATTTGTAATCTTGACTTAAAAAAAAGAAATTAAGAAATAAAAGGGGGAGATTAATCAAAAGTAGGAAATTCTCTTCAACTTTTTATAAACAAACAGGGCTTAATTCTGAAACCAATCTGCAGCAGTCGGGCCATTCAAATGTTTTGGATTCAGCCTCTTCTATAATTTCCAGACCATAAACTATGATGCTGGGACTAGGGAATTTGACACCCAACATTCAAAAAGATGTAAGTTTTGGGATGGCTGGATAAAGTTATATTTATGGAGAAGAGTATCAGGGTTGAACTGTGGGGTCCTTGGTGCTCTCTGAACTTGGTGGCTTTCTTGCAGATGTTTCATTATCAAACTACCGTAGATAACATTGTCAGTGCTAGAAACACATCGAGTACTGATGATGTTACCAAGTTTGGTACTAAAATGTTGGTAAGGAAGCCATCAAGCACCAAGAACTTCAGAATGATAGTTCCCATTATTTGGCATAGCAAAATGCATAACAATAACAATAACAATAACAATAACAATAACAATAACAATAACAATAACAATAACAATAACAATAACAATAACAATAACAATAACAATAACAATAACAATAACAATAACAATAACAATAACAATAACAATAACAATAACAATAACAATAACAATAACAATAACAACAATAGTTTATTTATAGTTCCCTTTTAACAAAGGGCATAACAGCATGTTAGCAATAGCACTTTTTAACACAGCCAGCATATTGCCCCCTTACAATCCGGGTCCTCATTTTACCCACCTCGGAAGGATGGAAGGCTGAGTCAACCTTGAGCCAGTGATGAGATTTGAACCACTGACCTACAGATCTACAGTCAGCTTTAGTGCAGTACTGCACTCTACCCACTGTGCCACCCCAGCTCATATAATGCTTCTTTGTTAGAGGTATGATTCCAGGAGTTTCAAACAGCGATACTGCTGCAAATATTACTTTGGGAGGATGTAACATCACTTATTTTTGAAGTTTGCCAGATGACCATTAAGGGAGGGTATTTCAAAACAGACCAGCTGCTACATCACTTCGCATCCCAGAACTGGCATCAATATGGAAGTGATCCAAGTTTGCAGCCCTGGCATGATCAGAAGAAATATTCCTGCTTCAGACATGCTATAAAAGCCTTCAAGCCTAGACGGATGAAAAGTAGCTATTGGCTGATTGGTTTACTGAGGTTTCAGTTTTGATTTATTATGGTTGATGGCTTGTTTTGCGTTTTTGTGAGAATACCTGAAACCTGTTTCAGTTAGAGTGTTACTTCTTGTTTTGCACTACCTTTTTGCTCATTCAGGTGGAAATTGTACCTTCTATGCCAGTGTCTATGGAGATTCTCAGTCATCTAGTTCTAGGCCATGGTTGTTCTTCAACTCTGAAACTGAAGAAGCTTCCTGGATGAAAAGCAAAATATCTTCAAAGAAAAATCAGAAAGAACAGTTGCCTCTTGAAGAAGCACAAATGTGACTTCTATGTGACTAATATCCAGGCCTCTTAAGTTATGTACAACTATCATTCTAAGAACTGCACAGTCAAAATACCATATAGAGGTGCCATCACTACAACAGTAATTTGGAATATTAACTTTTACTCTAGAAAACCAATGTAAATGAACCACATTGACAATATTCAGAAGTAAACTGGAATTTACCCCCCCTGGTAGACTGATCTAGGACAAGTGAACATGCACTGAATTCCTTCCCACCTTCTTCTGATGTGGTAAAACTACAACTCTTAGGATTTCCACCAACACCATCTTTCATTCATTGAATTATATTGAAACATTGAATTATTTATTCTCATGAATCTTCTTGTGCTTCAGCTTCAGTTAGCAGAGTTTCCCAAGGATTCTCTGATAAAAAATAACAAAATGATTTTAATTGTAAGCCACCCAGAGTCTCTTTGTAAGGTGAGATGTGTGACATATAAATTTAATAAATTAATAAATAAGTAATCCAGTTTACTCAAGGATGCAAAACTTTCCTAAACTAAAACACTACCATATTTAACATCTAATATAAGGTTCTTACAATGGAATCCAAGGTTTTATTTTATTTATTTTATTTATTTATTTTGTCCAATACACAATGAGAGTTTTAGTGGGTATATATATATATATATACACATAGTAAAATACATGATGAAGGTTATAGAGGAGATTCTCATAGTAAAATATATCTATGAAAGAATAGAAAAGAAGATATAGTAATAGAACATAGCAATGAAAGAATAGAAGAAGAGATATAGGTTTGGTTTCTATCAGACATAATTACACATTTGTTGCCTTAAACTTTCTACTTTGGATTCATCTATCCATAGAACAGTCCTTCAAAAATTTGAAGTGCTCATCCAGATGGTTTTTGCCAACATGTTACAAAGCAACAGCTTACATTTTGCTATTCTCTCATGAATCTTAGTTTTGTCCAATGCTTTTCTGATAGGAATTCATGAACATGGATTTCTGCCAAGGAAAGAGAAGCCTACAAATTATTGGATGTTATTTTTTATAGTTCCTGGCCAATCTCCACATACTGTTTGACAGAGGCCATTCACATTGTCGCAAATATTTTTTATTTGCAGACTGTGCTTCTGATTGTGGATTGGTTTTGTGAATTTTTAAAAATGTTTTTGTATTTCTCCCCTTCCTCCCAGAATAATAGATAGTATTTTTTTTTTCAAGCAAACATTTTCAGGAAATTCTTCTGAATAGGACTTATAATGCTTCTCAATTTTGTGTGGTCAAAACTCCATCCTGGTCAAGGGAGCCAAAATCTCTGAAATTTATATAGTGTGGGGCTGGGCAAAATCAGTCTTGATAGTTCAACAAATTACTCACAAAAACTGTTTATTATTTTATTTGAAATGATAAAACTAGAGAGGAGATGCTTTTTTTTTTTTACACTGGCAGATGACGAATTTGATGACTATGTTGACTTTGTTTATGAAATAAGTGAAACAAGCACTGCATGATTGTGTTATTTGTTCACCTGATATTAGTGAATGATATCACAAAAAATTCTGGTAATATTCACTAGCAAACATACAGAAAAATCCAAAAAGAAAAGGACACTTTTTTTGCAGAAAGGTACACATGACACAAGAACCGCAAATCTATCACCAACATTTCAACCTAGCATGTTATGCAGACTTATGGCTAGTTTATGGTTTAGTATTTTTTTTTTTTAAATATCACACTCGGGACATTGGGTTAACTGAACAATGGCTCAGTTAATCACAGATAGGTCTTTTGTGGAAACATAGCCAATGTATCAGATATGAAAGTTGCCAATTTAGACTTTGATAAAATTCTGAACTCAACTCTCTCCTTCACGTCCCTTTCTTGGTTTTGGTCACAATGACCTCTTAATCCTGTGCCTAGCGTTATGTCATTTAGGAAGTAACTAAATTGCACTATATATATGTATTCTGGTTCAATCTTGAAAAGTCTGAATTGGTACATGATCAACTTTTAGCCTTAGAAATGGAAATTTGTCCATGGAACATAGACACTTTTGAATGGAGAAGTTATATTTATTATAGCTAAAACAAAGGGATAATTATGTCAAAACAAGACAAATCGTTTGACGGGACCCAGGGGAAGAGCCTTTTCTGTGGTGGCCCCAACCCTCTGGAACCAGTTCCCCCCTGAGATTAGAACTGCCCCCACCCTCCTTGCCTTTCGTAAACTCCTTTAAACCCACCTCTGCCGTCAGGGCCTAAACAGTTTATGCATGGTATGTTTGTGTGTATGTTTGCTTTTAATAAGGGTTTTTTAGTGCTTTTAAATTATTAGATTTGTTGGACATTGTTTTATTGTTGTTGTGAGCCGCCCCGAGTCTCCGGAGAGGGGCGGCATATAAATCTAATAAGTAAGTAAGTAAGTAAGTAAGTAAGTAAGTAAGTAAGTAAGTAAGTAAGTAAGTAAGTAAGTAAGTAAGTAAACAAACAAACAAACAAACAAACAAACAAACATCTGTTTTAAGGCTTTTTACCTTAGTTGCTATTTAACAAGTGATGCTTCTTTTGACACAGTTGGCAGAATTAGAAACCTCCATTCAGAAGCTGACATTCTGAGTGTTTATTGCTTGCGTTTGGATAACTAAGACAATGTATTAATCCTAGTACTGTACTGTCTACCCTTTCTACAGCAGTCTCGCTTCCTGAGCTAGTCTGCACAAACTCTTTTACGGGAATAATCTACCTTACACCTTATCTTACAGTTCTTGTTCTGGTGCAACTCATTAATGTCTATGGTGGGGTTTCTAGTGTGGAGTGATTCAGGAGTTCATGTCCACCCTTATAATAATGGACTTTTCCAGTTGTTATCTGGATGTATATATGGCACATTCTTTGGCTGGAACAAGAGATATGAAAATGTAGGAGATTTTTAAAAAAACTTTTTTTACATTTGCTGTCAGGGACAGGTCACTCTGATCAGTTTTAGATATAGATCATTGGTACAAAACTCTATAGGGGGAGGGATGACTGACTTAAATGTTCCAATCTCAGCAGCTGATGGGTTTCATAACACAGGTCTACAAAAAAACTGTTTTTGCAATCATCACAGTTGACCTTATATTTTTCGGAATCATTTTTTGTTCCGATTACAAAAATGTATATAGTTTTTCGGTAGCAGGTATAATTTCAATGGAGCAGCATCATTATTAAATATATAGGAAATCCAATGGTGACATGAATAAAACAGTAACACAGGTCTACAGAAAATATTTTTTGTAATCATCACAGTTGACCATGTATTTTTCTGAATTGTTTTTTGGTTCTGATTTCAAAAATGTTTATAGGTTTCTGCAGCAGGTATAGTTTCTATACCTTTTTTATAAGGTATAGGAAATATATTGGTGACATTAAGAAAACACTAATGGGCTAAATAAGCTGAAATTAAATTGTGGCAGAACAGAGATTCTGTATAATGGTAAGGAAAAAGCTGCACTTTGGGACCAAGAGAAGGCTGTTCTGCATGGCAATATACTTCCATAAATCTTTGGGTTTAGCTAAATTGCTTTTATTATTCTGCCTTAGTATTCGTCTTTTTAATTGTAAACCATTTGGGTTTTGCAAAAGAAGGTGAGATACACATTTAAGTAATTACTTAATTTTCAATAACAACAACCCCAATAGTATCTGCTTATGTTAACACCATTAAAGAAGGAAAGAAAGAAAGAAAGAAAGAAAGAAAGAAAGAAAGAAAGGAAGAACTGTCCTAAAGCCACAAAATTTTCAGAGGATTTTAAAATGTGACCCAGAACTCTCAGCCCATATGTTTTTGTAAGTTATTCAAAGGGCACTATTAGATAATTTTTACCACTTCCTGCTTTGAGATCACTTTTCCGCCACCTTTTAAAACAAGACCATCGTGTTTATTTTACGGCATCCTTGGTATTCTCAGATCAGTCCCAAGGGTTGCCCATAATAAACCTCATAATGTGAATTATATAATACATTATAATAGGGCAATTACTATGGTCTAAGCTTTCTATTCATTTATAAGAAATTTTTCTTTAGAATAAAATGGAGACATAAAGCGGGGGAAAGTGTTTCAGCGTCTCTGGATTTTAGTAATTACATTAAATGTAGATCTGCTACTTCTATATACCAATAATATTATTTATGCCTGGTTGCTTGTAATTGACAATGGTTGCTTACAAAATCAGGTAATCGGTGTGATCCAGAAACAGCATCTTTTCATAAGACTCCAGTAGGTTGCTTACAGTAATCATTTCTTCTCCCTTTTGTCACTTTGATCACTATTAAACAGTAGCTTCCCTTGTATAGATGGACAGAAAGCAGTACACTAATAAAAAGAGACTCAATAGTTTCTTTGATTTTTTTTGTGTGTGTCTTACAGTCATTTTTCACAGATAAAATTATGGCTGCTTGATATCCAGGGCTTTCAAGTAAGCCGTCTTTCAAGTCTCCTTCTAAACCTGAATGGGGAATAAACAATAACAGGAGAAACAAAAACAAAAACCTAGCTTAAATGTGCATAATTAAGATTATTGCAAAGAAGACAGAGCTAAACAATTTTACCCAATGTTTAGGTGCACAGTTGTTCACTAGACTAGATTCATATCTTTGTGTAAATCATGATCCCCTTTTGAATTCATGCAACACTTTAAGCCATTGGTTTACAAACCACAATAGCTGGTTTACAAAGCATATTAAGTTTATGCCAACCCCTCTTCCACATTATATCTTTTTTTTTGGAATATGTGAGACCAACTGCTCACTCAAATGAATTCCATATAAAATTAACTTTATTTTGACAAGCACCATTTTTTTCCTCTAACAAGTTTTGAGATTGTAATTATGAATTCCTTCCTATTTTATCCTCACAAGCAGCCTGAGGGATTTAACCCAAAGACCAAATAGATGGCAATAGCCACTAAAGAGATCTCCAAGACAGCAGAAATGTCACTTTGGATCCCAGCTGCCACAGTATCAGGACCTGAGTTTATTATGAAGGAGTCTAAACTATTAGATTTTACTTTGACTATGCCTGGAGTATCACCTTCCATAAAGGAACAAGTGCCTTCCTAAATATGCAATTCCCTCCTTCCATCATTTACCATAAATTTACTTGTCAATTGTAATTTGCACTATAACTGGGAATACTTGGGTCTGGTTTCCTTAACAGGTATCTAGTCTTTCAAAAATGTATATAGTTTTTCTGTAGCAGGTATAGTTTCCATACCTTTCTTATAAGGTATAGGAAATATATTGGCAACATTAAGAAAACACTAATGGGCTAAATAAGCTGAAATTAAATTGTGGCAGAGCAGAGATTCTCTATGTTGGTAAGGAAAAAGCTGCACTTTGGGACCAAGAGAAGGCTGTTCTGCATGGCAATATGCTTCCATAAATCTTTGGGTTTAGCTAAATTGCTTTTATTATTCTGCCTTAGTATTTGTCTTGTTAATTGTAAACCACTTGGGTTTTGCAAAAGAAGGTGAGATACACATTTAACTGATTACTTAATTTTCAACAACAACAACCCCAATATTATCTGCTTATGTTAACACCATTAAAGAAGGAAAGAAAGGAAGGAAGGAAGAACTGTCCTAAAGCCACTGGTTTCCTTAACAGGTATCTAGTCTTTCAAAAATGTATATAGTTTTTCTGTAGCAGGTATAGTTTCCATACCTTTCTTATAAGTTTAGTTGTCAATTGTGATTTGCACTGGAACTGGGAATACTTTGGTCTGGTTTCCTTAACAGGTATCTAGTCTTATGCCCAAATTTACAAGCTGCTTTTATGCTTTCCACACAATATTAATCACTGGACATTGATATTTGGGTTAGTAAACTCTAATTTCTCTCCCAGGTAACTGTCACCTTTTGTTTCATTCCTGAGCTTTTATTTTCCAAGCACCACAGCTGACCCCTGAACTCAATTTGCACTTGCCTATTGATGCATAAATATCTATAATATCACAGTAAATTAAATTCCATTTTAAAGGGTTTTCTATTTAACACTCTGTCAGAACTTTCACAGTGTTTGATTTCTGGTTTCCTCTGCCCACTGACAGGTTTATCTCAATATGGTATGATGAATGAAACCATATATTTAGGGAAAGCATGGCTGGCATTACCATAATCTCTTAATGCTTGCTTAGGCAACATTGTATTTTGCCAGCAGGGCTCCAAAAACTTCCAGCCTCTTTAGTTCTAACAGAACAAGCAGGAAAGATTAGCGGGCTGAGGGAATGGTAGGGATTGTAATGCATAGCAGGCTGATGGCTTGCTAAATCGGCGGACTTTCCACTTAAATGGCCCTGGCAAAGCACCATTGAGATGTTTGTGGAAATCTTTTCTTTCACTGGTGAAAACACCAGGATGTTTGGGGAAGGCAGGTCTTTGTCAACTTTTAAGGATTTCCAAAGGAATAGCACCCTTGCAAAATAACCGAAAAACAATCCCATTTTCATTATGTGTAACAAGAATACAACTGAGGATAACACAGAATTAACCCCCTGCCGCCACAAAATCTATTCCCCAAAAGAAATGTATGTTAAGGTTTGAGGCCTTAAGAGATTAGGTATATTTGTGCAACATGTTTACTTCTGGCTTAATTAAAGGATACGTTTGCTCAATTATTTCAGTTTGGCAAAGGTTGTAGAGGTACTCCTCAACTGAGCACAAACGTTGCTCAGACCACAACTGATTTTTATCTTGCCACAGTTAATAATAATAATAATAATAATAATAATAATAATAATAATAATTATTATTATTATTATTATTATTTATTGGATTTGTATGCCGCCCCTCTCTGTAGACTCGGGGCGACTAACAACAATGATAAAAACAGCATGTGACAATCCAATAGTAAAACAACTAAAAACCCTTATTATAAAACCAAACATACACACAGACATACCATGCATAACTTGTAATTGCCTAGGGGGAAGGAATATCTCAACTCCCCCATGCCTGGCGGTATAAATGAGTCTTGAGTAGTTTCCTAAAGACAGGGAGGGTGGGGGCAATTCTAATCTCTGGGGGGAGTTGGTTCCAGAGGGCCGGGGCCACCACAGAGAAGGCTCTTCCCCTGGGGCCCGCCAAACGACATTGTTTAGTCGACAGGACCCAGAGAAGGCCAACTCTGTGGGACCTTATCGGTCGCTGGGATTCGTGCGGTAGCAGGTGATTCCGGAGGTAGTCTGATCCAAAGCCATGTAGGGCTTTAAAGGTCATGACCAACACTTTGAATTGTGACTGTAAACTGATCGGCAGCCAATGCAAGCCATGGAGTGTTGAGGAAACATGGGCGAATCTTGGAAGCCCCACGATGGCTCTCGTGGCTGCGTTTTGTACGATCTGAAGTTTCCGAACACTTTTCAAAGGTAGCCCCATGTAGAGAGCATTGCAATAATCGAACCTAGAGGTGATGAGGGCATGAGTGACTGTGAGCAGTGACTCCCTGTCCAAATAGGGCCACAACTGGTGCACCAGGAAAACCTGGGCAAACACCCTCCTCGCCACAGCCGAAAGATGATGTTCCAATGTCAGCTGTGGGTCGAGGAGGACGCCCAAGTTGCGGACCCTCTCTGAGGGGGTCAGTAGTTCCCCTCCCAGGGTGATGGACGGACAGATGGAATTGTCCTTGGGAGGCAAGACCCACAGCCACTCCGTCTTGTCTGGGTTGAGTTTCAGTTTGTTGACATCCATCCAGGCCCCAACAGCCCCCAGGCACTGGCACATCACTTCCACTGCTTCGTTGAATGGAATCACTGTAGTTGTTAAAATTAATAACACATTGTTAAGTGAATTTGGTTTCCCCAATGATTTTGCAATGATTTTGTCAGAAGATCTCAAAACAGGGATCATACGACCGCGGGACCATGCAACTCTCATAAATATGAGTCAGTTGTCAAGCATCTAAATGTGACCATGGGGATGCTGCAATGGTCATAAGTGTGAAAAATGGTCATAAGTCACTTTTTCAGTGCCGTTGTTGCTTTGAATGGTCATTGAATGAACTGTTGTAAGTCGAGGACTATCTGTGTAGGCTACTGTATCCAAGACATGAATCTGATCAATTTCCCCCCCTTTCTCTTCCTATCACCATATCTTTGACTCTCCCACTCCATCACCTAGGGGTGAAATGCTTCGGTTCGCTTGTGGCTGTTGGCAGGGGTGGGCAGCAGGCAGGACGGGATGGAACACAGTTCCACTGGCGGAAATGAAGCTGTGTGCCCAGCTCCAGCTGACTATCTCTGCCCATCCTCTTTCTCTTCCTTGGAAAGTAGCAGGGGGCCCATTTCCTTCCCCCTCTTTTCTCAACAGCTGATCGGCAACCAAGATAAAGAAGTGTTTATGCATATGCTCTGGAAATGCCCAGTAGTGCAGAACTTTTGGCAAAAAGTGCAAGAGGATATTAATAGGATATTAAATATAAGATGGACAATTACTAAGGAAATGGCAGTATTAGTTAAAAGTAGTGAGATGGGAGAATTCAGAGAAATAAAAAAAGCAGCGATAGAAAGCGGTCAGGCGGTAAAAGTCTTGGGGTGGAAAGACGCGACAAAATGGATAATGCAAAATTGGTAGAGGTATATGGTGGACCACATTCAATTTGAGATTATGGACAAAAGGATGAATTCGACTAATGAAACTGATTTGCAACAGCTGATGTCGTGATGGGATAAGGTAAGACGATATATGGCGAGTAGGATCCGAGACCAAGCTATAAGAAACAAGTTGGAATCACTTTAAAATATGTAAATAAATATTTTTGGGTTAAAATGATTTATACAAGAAATATCCCCGACTGGTGGTGGGGTATGATTATTTGTCTGGTGGTGGGCACAATCACTGAGCACATGTTATATGTCAGATGTTGTGTGTGTGTTTTTATATTATAAAAATCAATTAAAATATTAAAAAAAACCAAAACAGCTGATCAGCACCCATTTGCCTAGCTACCCAGCTTGAGGGAGGGGGCGACCCAGGAAGGAGAGCGTGGGAAACGTGAAGCAAATTGTCACTGGTGAGGTTGTAAGTCGAGGACTTAACAGTTCACTTGAATGATGATGATCGTTCAAGCCACTCCCACCTGGTCACATGGCTGGCAAGCCACTCCTACCCAGTCACATGAATTCTAGACTGTTGTTTGGGTCCATGGACTAATAGAATGATCTTATTATGTCTATAAACAGAGATATGCACACGGAGTCACATAAAGACATTAAGCTGCATGCTTTTTATTTCAAAGATATGGATTTTTTAATATAGAATTTGTATTGTTTATATGAAGCATAATGAAATTTCTTAACATGAACATAGCAATGGATCAATAGTAGAAATACAATAGGTAATCATATCCCATGGAAAACCAATGAAGCACTTCGTATACTTCAAGTCTTATTCTGATGTGCAAACCAAAATCCAAACCACAACATAGTTTGTGTACACATCGTGCCACAATAGGGTGAGGGTAGAATCTGTTGGGCTTGTATTGACATTTGAATCAATATAGTCTATTTCCCTCAATATCAAGGTCATACTACAACTGCTGCTAAAGTTTTTAGAATGCGAGTTCACTTTTTACAAAACAAAATTTCACATTTTAGGGTCTTCTGGAAATAGATAATTTCAAGAGAAACGAATACATTTCTGTTTCTGGAATCTTAGTGGCAAAATTACTACAATTCTCTGGCCTGTTCCTGACTTTTGGAGTCATTTTGTATCTTGCTTTTTAACCTTTGACAACAAATATTGTTGTATCACGAAGACAGCAAATCCAAACAATTACATATGTAGTCCAACGGCATACTCGAGAAAATCAATATTTGACATCTTTGCAATTCCTTCTTCCGAACAGCGTTCAATAGCCTTTATTCACTATACATTTATATCTCTTTCAGATTTGCCTTTGTCACCAGAAACCCATTTTTCTCCTTTGACTTCTACATAACTTCTTTGCCCTGTACTTTTACAGATGCCTTCTGGCAATAAATACTAATGAAATCTCTTTGCTTAATTCAATTTTGCTGGTACACTTACAGTTATGACCTAACTTTCCCACGAGAGAAAGACTGATTGAACATTTCAATACCTTATGGATGGGAGCAAACATTCTACAGAACTGGACTGACAATTTCCATAATTATAGAATTCACAGCCTAATGACCTTAAAAAACAATAAAAGGATCTCTTGTTAATTCCATTTCTGTTACTGACATTCAGGATATTTCATTTTTCACGGGACAACAAATTTACTTTTTATTTTCAAAAGAGCACTCTATCCTTTTACCCTAGATTAAATTTTCTGAATGTTGAAGGATTTCATTGAATATTTAGCATTTCTTTGTCTTTTAAAAGTTAGAATATTTATGATCCTTAGAATGCTTTTGACTGATTTATAGCAATCAATTATGAGAGTGCATTTTCAAATAGCGCCTTTAAAAAAGAGCGATAGAATAATTAAAAAGATCAGAAGTCCTCTCTTGCATATAATTATTTCATTATGCTGCTATAGAACCGAAATTATTTTTGCTGACTGGGAACTGACTGTAAGTGAACAAAATCTATAGTAATATACTGTATACTAGCAGGCAGTTCTTCATGAGAATTAAGGCCACTAATTGCATAAATTGTTATGCAGCCTGGTGTTTCACACTGTATATAAACCTAATGACTAGGTTCCTTTCTTCTAGTATAGACAGATTCAAAGCACAACCTTAAAATACAATCAATTTATTTCTTAAACAGGTTTATTGCTTTGTTAAACATTCATTTAGATAATGATTCACCCTATACTCATCACAGGGGAATATACATAGTCAATTTACAGATGCAGTGTCTTCTCCCAACCAGAGCTGCATTTAAAGGATTGATCATATTATTATAGACCAAATATAGACCACCATTATAGATCACATGGTCTATAATCAGGTGGAGTGATGCTTTGCCAAAGAAGGGTACCGTTGCAAAATCTTTGCACTCAAAAAATATCCTTTAAGCCTGGTTTTCCTTCTACTTATCATTCTTCAAATATAGTGGACTACAGTGCCTGTAATCTATAGGAAGCATGAGCTTGATGGTTGGGAATTATGGGATATGGAGCTCATCACAATGGGAAGGAGTTAGGCTGTGGAAAGCTGAGATAATGTAATAATGGTTATTCAAGAAGCTTACTGTCAAGAGTTGATGTGGACCTGGTGGTGATACTTGCAACAAGCTCTCCATCTACCCACCTCTCCAAGAAATATTGAATAGCTGAAGATATCCTATTTTAATTTCCTCTGTGCCCTGGTAAGAATTTTAATGAGTGTCAATATGGTTATACTGTTGAGCTGGGACCAAGGAAATGCAGTATCATAGAAACATAGAAGATTGACGGCAGAAAAAGACCTCATCTAGTCTGCCCCTATACTATTTTCTGTATTTTATCTTAGGATGGATATATGTTTATCCCAGGCATGTTTAAATTCAGTTACTGTGGATTTACCAACCACGTCTGCTGGAAGATTGTTCCAAGCATCTACTACTCTTTCAGTAAAATATTTTCTCATGTTGCTTCTGATCTTTCCCCCAACTAACCTCAAATTGTGCCCCCTTTTTCTTGTGCTCACTTTCCTATTAAAAACACTTCCCTCCTGAAACTTATTTAGCCCTTTAACATATTTAAATGTTTTGATCATGTCCCCCCTTTCCCTTCTGTCCTCCAGACTGTGTCAGGTGCTCACTCAACCATAGAACTGGTCCTGCACGTTGGACTGAAAAAATGATTGGTCCAAAGGAACTTATTGCAAAGATAAACTTGACTATATCACAAAGGGATTTGGGTAGAAGGGTATGTTGTGCAAACAGAAAAAAACAAGTCAACAAATTTAGTCAACAAGTCAAAGAAGTCTAATTTTCGCAGAGTGCTGGATATATTTGAGATAAAACAATTGACTGGAATGTTAACTAGGTCCTTCTTCATCCATAGCAAGGATAATATCCTAGGGTTCCTCAGGCCTTGTGAAAATGGAACCTCTTTATAGGTTCACTGTGTGAAGGAGTTGAAATGGGTGTGTTTGGTTAAACAGTTTCCTGCCTCATGTACTAGCCTTGCAGAGTAATAAGTGAAGCTTTGAGTTTACTGAGTTATGTGAACACAGTTATAGGATTTCTCTGAGCATAAGATTAGAAAATAATAATAATAATAATAATAATAATAATAATAATAATAATTTATTAGATTTGTATGCCGCCCCTCTCCGAAGACTCGGGGCGGCTCACAACAAGCGATAAAACAATATTGTACAGGCACAAATCTAATATTAAGAAAAAACTAAAAACGCTATCAATTTAAAAAACAAACAGCACATACATACCAAACATAAATTATAATAAGCCTGGGGGAAAGGTGTCTCAAATCCCCCATGCCTGGCGGTATAGATGGGTCTTAAGTAGTTTACGGAAGACAAGGAGGGTGGGAGCAGTTCTAATCTCCGGGGGGAGTTGATTCCAGAGGGCCGGGGCCGCCACAGAGAAGGCTCTTCCCCTGGGGCCTGCCAGACGACATTGTTTAGTCGACGGGACCCGGAGAAGGCCAACTCTGTGGGACCTTATCGGCCGCTGGGATTCGTGCGGTAGCAGGCGGTTCCGGAGGTATTCCATGTAGGGCTTTAAAGGTCATGACCAACACTTTGAATTGTGACCGGAAACTGATCGGCAGCCAATGCAGGCCACGGAGTGTTGTAGAAACATGGGCGAATCTGGGAAGCCCCACGATGGCTCTCGCGACTGCGTTCTGCACGATCTGGAGTTTCCGAACACTTTTCAAAGGTAGCCCCATGTAGAGAGCGTTGCAGTAATCGAACCTCGAGGTGATAAGGGCATCAGTGACTGTGAGCAATGACTCCCTGTCCAAATAGGGCCGCAACTGGTGCACCAGGCGAACCTGGGAAAACGCCCTCCTCGCCACAGCCGAAAGATGATGTTCCAATGTCAGCTGTGGGTCGAGGAGGATGCCCAAGTTGCGCACCCTCTCTGAGGGGGTCAGTAGTTCCCCCTTCAGGGTAATGGACGGACAGATGGAATTGTCCTTGGGAGGCAACACCCACAGCCACTCCGTCTTGTCTGGATTGAGTTTGAGTTTGTTGACACCCATCCAGTCCCCAACAGCCTCCAGGCACTGGCACATCACTTCCACTGCTTCGCTGACTGGACATATCATTTCATATCAAAATATCATTTCGTATTGCCATGTACTTTTAGAAGAAAGGCAGGATCTACAATGAATACATTTTATTCATTCATTCATTCATTCATTCATTCATTCATTCATTCATTCATTCATTCATTCATTCATACATACAAATATAGTATTGTATTGTAGTATGTTTAACATAATATAAGTATAAAATAGAGATAGAAAAGATAAAAATGACATTAGGACAGGAACGGTAGGCACAAAGGTGCACTTAGGCACGCCCCTTACAGACCTCTTTGAAAAGGGGAGAGGTCTATTGTAGATAGAGGGCGTACATAAGTGCACTAGTGTGCCTTTCGTCCCCTGTCCAATTGTCTTTCCTTTATCTCATATATCATATATATTTTCTTCCTTTCATATATCTTCTCCTCTATTTTTACATATTATCTTTATATATATTTCTTCATATCTATTCTCTTCCATATGTATTGTGTATTGGACAAATGAATAAATAAAATAATAATAATAATAATAATAATAATAATAATAATAATAATAATAATAATAATAATAATAATAATAATAATGTAAGGTTGAAGATTTTGGGATTGGGGGAAGAAACAACAGAGTCCGGTAGTGAATTCCAGGCGTTGATCACTCTATTGCTGAAATTGTATTTTCTGCAGTCTAGTTTGGAGCGATTTACATTTAGTTTGTATCTATTGCATGCTCTTGTGTTGTTGTTGTTAAAGGTGAAGTAGTCGCTAACAGGGAGTACATTGTCATGCATGATTTTATGAACAACAGATGGACAGACATAAAATACAATCACATTAATACAATGTCCTCTAGCTAACTTAAGCTGGCTTCAACATTACTTCTCCAGCTGTCACGACTCCTACTATGTTACATTTGCCAGAATGCACAGGCTGGAAGAGTTACCAAATGCACAGGGTCTCTTCAAGGATGGCCCTTGAAAGATGACGCCACTACAAAGGCCTGCAATTGCTGCCTATTTTGGCTGCATCTTTTCCTATTGTAAGGAAGATGCCTGGACTCTTACCACCAGAGATAGGCCCCACCCTTCGGTACCCTGCCCTAAAATAGAACTTTTAGCCATTGCCTAGTGATGTCAGATTGGCTATTTATCTGATGACTGAATTCAAAGACTTTGTGCTATAGTTAGGACATCGCATCAGATTCCATGCTTTCTATGTGTCCTTCTGGCAACTTTGGGCACCTGCTATTACATATCTTTCCTCTAGCAAAGCACTTAGAATCCTGCAAGATTTGGTCATATCCTTACTCCTGACCTGCCTCTTCCTCTGCTATTTCCTAGTGGGCAATTTGGCCTTTTGAAAACTTTGGCACATCTGCTTTGGAGAGCCTTGCCAGAATTTTCTCATTGACTAAGATCATCTGCACTACAGCCATTTCTTTGCAGGCTGTCAATCCTGGCACAGCTGTGTCCAGGGGTTTATTGCAAATCTGCCATCTGTCTCTATGTGCATACCCAAACCTATTGCCCTCAATGCCCTGGGAACTTACTGGTCTCCAGGGCATTGCTGCTGTGGAAAGTTTGCTCAATAGTCCTACACTAACCAGCAATTGTGTCATCCCTAGACACAAAATGCCTGATCCAAAATGCCTACAATCGGTTATCCACGTTGATGCTTCATTTTGTACTTTAATTGTCAAATATAGTTTAAAATTGTACCAGAATGAAACTGTAAACAGCTGCCCTCTGAGGCTGTTCCAGATAATGGTCATTCGCTAGACAGGACTCCAAAATATTGAAGCCTCCCAAGTTCATAGCAGTTGAACTAATTTATAGATCTTGACTGAAGGCTCAATATTTCAAAGAGATCTAGAAGCCATTTCTATTCTGTAATTTCCCATAATGTAAGATAGATAATTTTGTTCAAACTTCAAGAATAATATTTTAGACTAGGAAACACCATCACCCCGAAAAACAAACACACACATAATGCATATTGATTGGCTCACACATAATATATAGCAAAATTAATCAACACTCTCCCTTAAAGTATTGTTTAAATCCAGCAATTGTGATTTGTAAAGCATGGTCTTTTACTTAGCATGCTGTGCTCACCTAGCTAATGATGATTTAGTCAATAAACAATGGCTAGGAAATAATATAAGCATATTCTGAGCTATAAAAATTATTCCGATGTGAACTGAGCATGGATAATTGGATTTATAGGTCACTTCATCTCAAGATCGAGAAGTGGGGAGGGCATAATGATAAACTTTTCATCCCAATCTTTACATCAGGGAAGCAGTTATAATAGAAATACTTTAGTGCACAGGTCACCAACCAGTGGTCCGCAAACCACTGGTGGTCCGTGACAAACTTTTGGTGGCCAGTGGAGAAATTTTGGCTCCTGGTCCAGATATTGTTCTGGTTTCTGGTAGAAGTTTAGTAATTAGAAATAACTCTCATTAAATGCATCATTTCATGAATAAAGCAACTCCGTTTATTTCTCTGCTCTCCTGTATTTTCAACACATTCCAGACATCCCTCGGTCTGTTATCTCTCTCTTCCGCATTTCTCACATTCCTTTTCCTGCTTCACTGAGACAAGATTTATTTCCTAACTACATAGCTTTAAAAACAACAGCAGCACTGACTAAATACAATACAAAATACTTGGCTTACTTTAGCGTGGTGAAAACACCTCCATATTTCCTTTCAGCAACGTTGAAACGCCACCTTTCTTCTCCACTAGCCCCCTGACGTGCCAAATACCTCACTACAATATTTAACCCATTCCTCTCCTTAATATCTTCTTCCAGATCTTTGCTCTCTACGTTTCTGAATCCTTCTGAATTTAGGATTAACCCAGCGTGCATCTGATTCTCCCTCACTAGATCCTGAACTCATAGCCCCATCCTGTGGCTGGCCTCCCACCTGTTCTATTACCTGTAACCCCGCCCCCCCACTACTTCATAAACACTATCTGAATCTGAATCCTCAATATCTTCATCATCCTCCAACTGATCAAGAGTATGTACAATAGATACGGCCAAGAGCAATTAATCCAGGCTGTGCATGAGAACACAAGGCTGCACCACCCAACATCACCCCACCCACAGCCCCCACTTTCAAGTCCGAATGTAAACCACACCTTGAGCCAAATGAACTAGAACAGGAAGGTAAGACCAAGAACTCTCCATGTTCAGCCAAACGAGTGCCGGGGGAGAGGTTCAGCAACCTTTCGGGCCTACATCTCTCCTTCTGTGAGACCTCCGGGTGGGAGGCCCAAGAGAAAATGCCTGCTAAATTCTCTCCAGCCGCTTCTCCCTGCCATAGTGCAGCATCAGCATTTCACCTTGGTCTCCTGTTGCTTGGGACTCAGAGGAGTAAATGGCAACCGGTCCCGGGAACAGCTGGAATTTGTGTCTCGAGGAGGCTGGCCAAAGTTTCCTGTACCGCTTCAGCAAGCACTCCTAAGAGAGACAAGAGTTTGCAGGGGACCAAGCTAGCATCGGCAATGGGTGGCAAACTCTGGCTGCTCCCCAGACCAGATGCCGTTTAGCTCTCTGAGTCCCAAACGACAGGAGATGAGAGTTGCCCTGCACCACTGGCTGGCTCAAATATACCAAGGCAAAATGCTGATGCCATGCAAATTCAAGTAGCGCTTCTCTCCCGCAGCTCACGGCTTGCGCCCCCCTCCACCACCACATTTTATTTATTTATTTATTTTGTCCAATACACAATAATACACAATGAAGGTTATAGAGGATATAGTAGAGAAGAAATGTGAGATATAGGAGAGACTACAGGACAGGGGACGGAAGGCACTCTAGTGCGCTTATGTACGCTCCTTACTGACCTCTTAGGACATCATTATTTCATTTCGGCCAGTGAGGGCTGCACTCCTTTTCACAAATTTCACCACCTGTAAAGTTGTACATTGCATGTACTGCCACCTATGGTGGAGATTTCCACCTCCACCATGGGCCAGCCCCATATTCCAGAGCTATGGTAGTCACAGGACTGGCCCTTTGGTCATCCTGGAGCAGGATGCAGGAAAAAGAAATGAAAAAGAAATGAAAGAAGGAACGGAAAGGAAAGGAGAGGAGAGGAGAGAAGCAAAGAAGAGGAAAGGGAAGGGAAGAGAAGGAAAGAAGGAAAGTAAAGGAAAGAAGGGAAGGAAAGGAAGAAGAGGAAAGGAAAGGGGGGAAGGGAGGGAAGGACAGGGGAGGGAAGGGATTACAGCTACAGCTCTGAAATATGGGACTGACTTTCCCAACAACATCAGCAAGCCACCGACAAATAAGCCTCAATTATTTTGTAATAATTACATTAACTTTAATAATTTTGTTACAATTAAAATGATCTTTAATTTAATCTTGTTATGATTAAATAAGCATTTACAATTTTGGTATAATTAAATAAGCATTTATAATTTTGTTATAGTAAATAGATACATTTCATATTAATAAAATGGAAGTTCTCTGATCATTATTTTACAAATGTATATCTTTTTTAAAAAAAATCATATTAGTGATCTGCTGGATTTAAAATTATGAATTAGGGTCCATGGGATTTAAAATTATGACCTTGGTGGTCCCTGAGGACCCCAGCGGCTGGTTAGGTCCCACAGAGTAGGTCTTCTCCAGGTCCTGTTGACTAAACAATGTTGTCTGGCGGGACCCAGGGGAAGAGCCTTCTCTGTGGCAGCTCCGACCCTCTGGAATCAACTCCTCTCAGAGATTAGGACTGCCGTCACCTTCCTTGCCTTTCATAAACTCCTTAAAACCCACCTCTGTCATCAGGCTTGGGGGAACTGAGACATCTCCCCCTTGCCTATGTAGTTTTGTGCATGATATGACTGTGTGTATGTATTTTACATATTGGGGTTTTCTTTTTAGACTTTTTAATGTAAAAACTGTTACTTTAGATTTTAAATTATTAGATTTGTTACCATGTATTGTTTTTATCACTGTTGTGAGCTGCCCCGAGTCTACGGAGAGGGGCGGCATACAAATCTAATACATAATAATAATAATAATAATAATAATAATAATAATAATAATAATAATAATAAAGGTTGGGGACCCCTGCTTTAACGTGTGTTGGAAACAATTTTCTCTTCTTATTCCAGCAAGATTTGCTTCATACAACATTCACTGAAATGAATCAAGAAACCTGCAACTTCTCCAGATTTTAACCATGACAACAAGAAATAATTGAACAAAAAAGATTTGGAGTGATGGCATAAACAGGGGGTTTGGTACAGTTCCCATTGTTTTTGAATCAGACCCAGATTTGTATGATCAGCAGTCGCCGAAATTTGGCAAAGGAGGAAATGCCTATAACACCATTAGCAAGAATAAACCTTGGTGGGGTTCTGCTAGGCAATTGATGAAGCTGTTTAGTTCCTGGCTAAGCCTCAGCAATGTGTGAAAGGAAACATGGATTAGCACATCTTCGGGGGCGGGGGGCGGTTGTTGTTAATGCCCATTGCCAGGTAACACAGCTTTGGGGCACCGGCATAGATCACTCTGAATGCAAATGGATTATTTCACTCCTCTTTGTAAATTCAGCATTTCAGGAAGTGTGTCATTTTGCACTCCCTCCCCACTTTGAGCCAAATTTGCTCAGCTAAAATAGCCTCAACAAGGAACAGGTTTGTTTAAACCAGTGCTTCATAAATAGTGGGGCGGGCCCCTCTGGGGGGGGGCATGTGTGACCTTGGTGAACATGTGTGGTCCCTCTCCATCCATTCCCCCAGACAGGGAGTGTTTTTCCAGTTGCACGCTCCTTCGAGCCCGGAAGAGAAGGCAGCCAGGCGGGGCGGGACAGGTGCGTGGGTTCTTCTTGTTCTTGGCGGGCAACGTGATAGCCATGAATGGTGTGGCAAACCTGCAGCTGGACAAGGAGGAGCAGTCTCTGCAGCTGGGCACCCTAAAGCCTCCTTCCACACCATTTGCTGTGAGTGCCTGGCAGAGGCGTTGCTTATGGACAGGCCAGTGATCCCAAAACATCGGCTTAATTAAGCTGGCCTAGCATCGTGTCAAAAGAGGGCCCTAACCCACTGCAGCCTATGCCTACCTAACTGAAAACAGGCTCCACTGAGTTCAGTTTGACTTACTCCCAGGTAAGTGGCTAGAACAGCCTTCCCCAGCCAATAGTTTTCTTGCAGCGTATAATAAGTAAAATAATAAATATGGTGGAAGGTCTTAAGCATAAAATGTATCAGGAAAGACTTAATGAACTCAATCTGTATAGTCTGGAGGACAGAAGGAAAAGGGGGGACATGATCGAAACATTTAAATATGTTAAAAGGTTAAATAAGGTTCAGGGGGGAAGTGTTTTTAATAGGAAAGTGAACACAAGAACAAGGGGACACAATCTGAAGTTAGTTGGGGGAAAGATCAAAAGCAACATGAGAAAATATTATTTTACTGAAAGAGTAGTAGATCCTTGGAACAAACTTCCAGCAGACGTGGTAGATAAATCCACAGTAACTGAATTTAAACATGACTGGGATAAACATATATTCATCCTAAGATAAAATACAGAAAATAGTATAAGGGTAGACTAGATGGACCATGAGGTCTTTTTCTGCCCTCAGACTTTTATGTTTCTATGTTTCTATATTTAACACTAAAATTCCATTGAGACCCAGATCGGAGAGTTGGGGAAGCGTGAAATGTTTACTTCTGCCTGGGGGCAGGGCGGGGGGGCATAACAGAAAATAATTGAGAAGCACTGGTTTAAACTAACCTAACTTTACACAGACAAACAATGTCCAATTTGGAGAGAAGCTGCTGATTGTTTCAAACCCAGATTGAATGTGATCCATTATTTCTAACGTCCATCATTTTTGAGTAGTTTACAATCTGTCTCTTCCTTTTCTTCAATATCCAATGAGGGAAGCAAAGCCCTATTATCTTTTCTTTTATGTGCACTGAGAGCATGTTCACCAAGACAAATTCCTTCTGTGTGTCCAATCACACTTGGGCAATAAAGAGTTCTATTCTATTCTATTCTATTCCATTCCATTCTATTCATCAAGACTGAATGACCATTAATGGCTTATATTAATAGCTTATATTGTAGACTAGTCATGTATCAAATTAAAATATCAAAGAAAGCCACAAAAATGCTGAATCCAAATGGTTAAGAAGGCTAAAAGAACAACTAGAGTAACTGCTACTTTTTAATTTGGGAGTGAAAGCAGGTTCAGAAAAAGATATGATACAAGCCCACGTAATCCTTATGACCACAATGGAATCCAAAATTTCCATTGCTAAGCAAGACAGTATGATATCCAGAAAACTGGACCACATGAACCTTGGGCCTGATCCAGCAGAAGGTTTATAGGATCTGATGAGACACCAGAGGATTTAGCAGGATCCTTTTTAAATGCTTTTGTTATGCTACTTTTTATTTAGGATCATTGCGGTGGATTAATGCATGAGCAAAGCAACATGCCTACAGAGGAGAAATAAATTCAGGGCCTGGCTGGCAGTGCCAGTAGCTATTCTCTATTTATTGGAGAATGATGAATGGATTTGCCTAAATAGAAACTTTTTGAAGATATTTGATACTGAAACCCAGTTTTGATAGGATGCTAAGCTATAGAGCAGTGGTTCTCAACCTTTCTAATGCCACAACTCCATCCATCCATCCATCCATCCATCCATCCATCCATCCATCCATCCATCCATCCATCCATCCATCCACTTCCTTATTTACTTATCTATCTATCTATCTATCTATCTATCTATCTATCTATCTATCTATCTATCTATCTATCTATCTATCTATCTATCCATTTCAGAGTGAATTGCATACAAATGCAATAAACAAACAAACAAACAAAAAATATCTACCTATCTATTTACTTACCTACCTACCCGTCCATCCATCCATCATCTATCTATCTATCTATCTATCTATCTATCTATCTATCTATCTATCTATCTATCTATCTATCTATCATCTTTGTTTATTGATTGATTGATTGATTGATTGGATTTATATGCCACCCCTCTCCGAACTATATTACAAATTAATACAGTTCCTCATGTTGTGGTGACCCCCAACCATAAGTCTAGTGCAAATTCTCCCAACAGAGCTTTAAGCCGATTGGCAGGAAGGTCAGAGGGACACCCCCACTGTAAATGCCTGATTGGTCGGATTACAAAACTATGTTCCAAGTTGCCAGAATAGAAGCTTAAGTACCTAACACCATGGGAAATTTGTCTTTTCTCATGGTTTTAGGCGAGCCCTGTAAAACGGTTGTTTGATCCCCCAAAGGGGTCCCAACCCCCCAGGTTGAGAACCACTGCTATAGAGCTGGATTAGTATGAAGATGCCTTCTTGCAGGTGAGGTGCTTTTCCTGAGCAGCAGAGCTAGAGAATCACAGTAGCATAGTTTGTAAAAGTATCTGAAGATAGATAAGGAAGATAGGGTAGGATGAGCTAAATGAAGCTCACCAGACCTTCAGACATTGTTTTATTATTTATTTAAACAATTTGGACATCCAGATCCATTAGTTATCTTTCGTGGACTCACATTCTTCCTCCTGACCATGCTCCATAACTCAGTTCATTCCCTCCCTCCTCCTCCTCCCTCCTTCCCTCCCTCTCTCCTGTCCTCCCTCTCCTTAGCTATTATGGCAACAAAATTGGGTTTTTTTCATGAATTCCTTCAGAGTGACATGGGACAAGGAAAAAAACCCAAAGAAACTGCTTAAAAGGGAAAGAAAATATTCCTCTTTCCTCCCGTCATTTCCCTAAATGGAACCTGTGAAAACAAGGAACAATTCATATTCTTAGCATGGAATTAAAGAAATGAAACCTTCCAAAATGCAATTTTGCGGCAGTCAACAAAAATATTTCTGCAAACCAGCAAAAATCACACTCAGTTTGCGATCACTTTTATAGAAACATAGAAGATTGACGGCAGAAAAATACCTCATGTAAAATACCTCATCTAGTCTGCCCTTATACTATTTCCTGTATTTGGCATGTTTAAATTCAGTTACTATGGATTTCCCAACCATGTCTGCTGGACATTTGTTCCAAGCATCTACTACTCTTTCAGTAAACTAATATTTTCTCATGTTGCTTTAGATCTTTCCCCCAACTTACCTCAGATTGTGCCCCCTTGTTCTTGTGTTCACTTTCCTATTAAAAACACGTCTCTCATGTCCCCATTTTCCCTTCTGTCCTCCAGACTATACAGATTGAGTTCATTCAGTCTTTCCTGATAAGTTTTATGCTTAAGACCTTCCACCATTTTTGTAGCCCGTCTTTGGACCCGTTCAATTTATGCAAAATATTTTTAAAATCTCAATTCTCCAATATATTTCATCTGAGTTAACATGATCAACCAGAGATGGGGAAATCAAGGGAGGGAGGGAGTTCTTTGATCAGGTTGAGATAATATGATACTATCAAATGATGCAGGCTGCTTTTTTCTTATTCAATAACAAACTATGGAAGCAATGGTGTCTTTGACCTTCAGGAAAATTGACTTGTCTAGCTTAACTATTCAAACAAACAACTGTATACACTCTTCTATCCTGATGAAGATTTTGATTTACTGTAATGGCCTGACTTTAATGAGCTAAATTACTTTATTGAAATGTGTTTACTGAACTATACAGCCTTTCCCTCCTCAATGTATTCTCTATGCTAAAAAGTGCTGTGAAAAGACATGAGGAGGAATGTAACAAAGGAGTTGGATTGTTGTATAATGTTCTACCGAATCTTTTATTTTAGAAGCTGTGAAAAATGAGTCTTGATTTAGCTATGAAAGGAAAATGATTTCTCAAAGTCTGTGGGTATCTCCATGACTTGATAAACTTATAGATTTTATGAGAATTAATCAGTGGAATCATTGAGACATGTGTGCAGACAGAGTTTTCATTAGAAATATGTATTTGTTCTATATCCTCACTATCATCCATTCTTCGCAGAAAAGCACACTATGCTTTTATCAATAATCTTTGTTTTTTACCATCATGTTTTTTCTTTGGTCCATGAAAAGAGCAGCGTGTCTTTGATGTGATTAGCTTTCCAATTGCAGGTAGTCCTTGTTTAGTGACCACAATTGAGACTGGCAATTTGATCGTTAAGCAAGGTATCACATTTTTACAAACTGACTTCAACTTTCCTGGACTTTGGAAACCAGTACAAAGATTGTAAATGCAAGGACTGAATCCTAAGTTATGGTTTCGTCATCATCATAACTGAACGGTTCCTAAATGAGGCAATCATTAAACGAGGACTAACTGTATTATGGAATTCCTATCCCAAGCGATCCCAATTTCTATAGTCAGTGGGCAGTGTCCTGCTATCAGATTGTATTCAAGGTAGTGGACAAAATTTAAAAGAATAGAAAAGAAATTAAAAATGAAACACTACTAATATTAAATTAACAAAGAATTAAAATCTATTGAGAGAAGTGCCTCTTTACAATTATAACACTTTAAAGAAAGAAATCTTTCTCCTAGTGCTAGGTAGACAAGCATTTGACAGTAGGATGCTCTTCAGAAGAACTTTTCTTGAAGTTCTTCTGAAGAGCACCGGTTAGGTTCTTAAAACTCTTTACGTTCATAAAGAGATAGAAACCATTTTGCAGATAGTCAGATCTTAAGCACTTGAAAGCTTTGAAGATCAATACCTCAATTCTCAATTATGTCTAATAAGCAACTGCCAATCTGTAGAAATTTTTAAATAATTTTAAAATAATTATAATTTTTTTTATCACATATTAGCTGGCAGCTTAGATGCTGCTAGTTTTAGGGTAATTCCATGCACAACATATATTTATTCTGAAATAATAGGACTACTTAATACTTTCATACTTACCTTTATAATTCCTGGATGAAGGTCACCATTTCAATAAATAAATTTCATTAATAGAATAAGTAGAACAATGTGCTTGAGAACTGATGGTCCTTTAAGTCTCGATAGAATAATACAATTTTAAAGAAGATAATTTAGGTTTAGACAATAGAAACTCAAATGAGTAAATTTGAAACATCTATCATACAACTGTGTTTTCCAGTTTATAATTTTTCTGTATAATTTTTCTACATTATTGCGCTTTAACCCTGCATTAAGACATGTGTGGATGATAATTAGCTTAGTTGATAATTAGATTCTCTAGATAATTAGCATGGAATCCCCAGCTATCAAAACAACAGCCCTCCAAAATCTGTGTTTCCCCATTTGTTTTGGTATAAAAAATCTCAATGCCTGACTTCCAAATAGATATTGCTGCCTGCAAGGGATGATTTTCAGTGTAATACATCTGGATGGCTCTGGGTTAAAGAAGGTTACAATATCCCTTTGTAATCCAGATGTTGAGTTGATGGGTGACCATTGTCTTTTGGACCTATGGCTTGTGATGCATTTCCAAACACAGCATTTGATTACTATTTGGGAAAAGCACAGAGGGCTTGTAAGGGTTTCTGGTTTGAGTCAGGCAGAAAATTCTTGTGCTTTGTAATTTTTCAAGATTATGCAAAATAATGTTTTTAAAAATGTATCAGTATGATGAACTGTACGGCAAAGTATATTTTAAATAAGATTTATATACAAATGTAAAGATGGATGTGCAATTGAGATTAAGAATTTTTTATTATGATGGATGAATAGAATGGAAGAAATATGGAATTTCTTAAGGAATATATTTGGGAAGTAATACAATGGACAGGGATAAAACAAAGGTTAAAAACTAGTAACAAAAAAGTAGATTTGGAAAAATGAACTGATTGGAAGTGTTGAAATGGAATGCTATGGTTATTTTAAGATTTTGTTTGTTTATTATTACATTACAGATCATTTTAAAATCTTAGTTTGGTAATGATGGATAGGTATTTTTGAATTATGACTGGATTATTAGATATATTGTATATCTTATTAAATTTTGAGTTAAACATTGGTTTTGTTATGTTTAACTTAAAACAAGACATTATCTGATTATATGTTCATCCCCTTTTGCTTATGTGTAAATTCAATAGGGCTTGCCTATTTTGCTTTTTTGTCAAGGTGAGGATAAAAAGTAGTTTTTAGATAATTCCTTCAGCCAAATACTGCCCCAGAAATGTCAGTTTCTGCTCGGAGCAGATAGAATAAGCATAATTATAGCTTCCCTGGCAGGATATTTTAACACTGATGGTGATAATGTTTAAATTTTTAATCAGGCATGTAACTTAAAAAGCACATCACATAAAATGTGCAAAGAAAATGGGCAAATCCTGATATACTATTAGACACTTTATTTCACCGATGGAAGCGAGCATCGATAAACATTATTTATCATACATGACAGAACTGAATGTGTGTTACTAATAAAACCTACACTGTGAAAATGGTGATTCTCTGAACAGCCAAAAATTCTTTTGGGGAATTCTGTGATATGTATACAAAGTATACACAAAGCAGAAAGGAATATATATGGACGTATATTGGAATCCATTACTTAGATGTAATCTTTACTGAATTCTTTTACATTTGTTTTAAGATATCTGAGTATTGGACTGCAGCTTAATCCCTTTTCACCTTTATTTCACCTCTCAGAAATTCTTAGGCTTAGAAGAAATGAGAAAATGTTTATTTAATTTTAATTATAATTGCTTAATTGATGATGATAATGATTATCTTACTTGTGTCCATTTATTTCTTTATTAAATTTTTATGCCATCCATTGAATATGACAACATCATGAAAGCACAATACAAAACAACAAAGACATTAAAAATATTAAAATATATTAAAAATATTAAAATACATTAAAATATTATATTCAGCAATAAGAACTAAAATAATTAACAACAACAAAAACAGATAGAGACCTATCTGTAAACAGAATGAACCAATTATCTTTGTGAAAATCAATCCTGGAGAATTAGGATCTTCTGCCCCCTGCTGCTTTATAGGTCCTGTATCTAGGATCAATTGAAGGAATTGAGTGGAGGGGTGTTAAGGAAGCTGCTGAGAGGAGACTGAACCAAATCCTGTTGTGCAATTCTCTTGCATGATGTTGGCTGCATCCTTCCCCACTTAGCTCCTGTTCCTCGTTCTCCTCTTCTTTTGCAGATTCTTATTCTCAAAGAAAAATTAGCAAAATAGTAATCAAAAGAAGAGAGAAGAAAATAAACCAGCAGAGGATTACACCCAAGGGGCAGTGGTGTGGGAATGATGAGGATGGAATACCCTTTTTAAAGTCCTCCATGCTGTGGTAAACAGTCCTCTACTCTAGTCGCTGCTCTTGCACTTTGAAGATCCAGTTCTCACTTGACCATAAGCCTCACTGGGTGACCACATCAGCTACTCTTGCTCAGTCCAAGCTTTTTCACAGAGTGGGTCTTGTGAAAATTATATGGGGATATACGGTAATTGTATGAGGATATAAATAGGGAAGACTTCGATGTTTGGCACGTTGAGCTTTCAGAGAAAATGTGTGAAGGTTATAGAGGAGATACTCATAGTAAAATATATCTAAGAAAGAATAGAAAAGAAGGTATAGTAATAGAACATATCAATGAAAGAATAGAAGAAGAGATATAGGAATAGAAGACAGGTATAGGAGATATAGGAGAGCAATAGGACAGGGGACGGAAGGCACTCTAGTGAACTTGTACTCGCCCCTTACTGACCTCTTAGGAATCTGGATAGGTCAACCGTAGAGAATCTAAGGGTAAAGTGTTGGGGGTTTGGGGATGACACTATGGAGTCCGGTAATGAGTTCCACACTTTGATAACTCGGTTACTGAAGTCATATTTTTTACAGTCAAGTTTGGAGCGGTTAATATTAAGTTTAAATCTGTTGTGTGCTCTTGTGTTGTTGTGGTTGAAGCTGAAGTAGTCGCCGACAGGCAGGACGTTGCAGCATATGATCTTGTGGGCAATACTTAGATCTTGTTTAAGGCGTCTTAGTTCTAGGCTTTCTAGGCCCAGGATTGAAAGTCTAGTCTCGTAGGGTATTCTATTTTGAGTGGAGGAATGAAGGGCTCTTCTGGTGAAGTATCTTTGGACATTTTCAAGGGTCTTAATGTCTGAGATGCGATATGGGTTCCAAACAGATGAGCTGTATTCGACATTAAGGGAACTTTGAAATCTTTTGAGTTCTTACTTATCCTGCACCTAAGAAGCAAGATAAAACTTAAAACTCTTAAGGCTGACTAACCAATTTTACTGTGGTTATGTTTTTATCTAGCAAGATATAATCTTATCAGGCAGACTTTAGAACCACTAATTTTATTCCCTTCCTTTCGTAAGGTTGACATGGTTTGATCAATAAGTGATTTATGTTCTAAAAAAACCTTCCTACTAATTTGCTTGCTCTGATTTGATACCTTCAGGTAGGTTGGAGCATCACTTCCAGCCAGGAGAAGACATAGAATTACAGTGCAATGAATTATCTGAAACAAAGAATCCAACATTTTGCTTCTGTTACGGTTATGGATATCTCAATTCTGCTTCTGGATTCTCTAAAATAAATTTCAGCAATCTGCTTGATTTTTTCCACATCTTCTAAGGTGGCCAAGAATAAATTTGGGATATGGCATCATTGAGCACAACGTATTTTATCTGTCTCAGTTTTATCTATCTCAGGAGAATCCAACCTTGAGAACTTTTAAGAATTGTAGATTTCAACTCCCAGAATTCCCCAGCCAGCACTGTTGACTGAGGAATTCTGGGAATTGAAGTCTTCAGGTCTTAAAGTTCCCGAGATTGAACACCCCTGATTTATCTGCTGATTCAGTCTTAGTTCAGTGGAATAGCGTTATTTATAAGCTTGTTAATACAGGTAATAAGTATTAAAAATAATAATTAAAATCATGTGCATTTCTTCTCAGAGATAAACCAGAATAAATTACTGGCCCTGGGAATAAATCATTGTTGAGTTATACTGTGCTTAGTTACATGCACACACTAAATAACAGATACTATTAACATGGCTTGTTTCTAAACAGATACGAATATGATTGCAGAGAAATGGGAAGAGGATATCACACATTTATATATTGAAATAAATCCTTGATTTGCTTAGCAAATTTAAAGTAATTGCAATATTTTTTTTAAAAAAAAGATTTTAAAAATCACCGCACCTATAAATTATTAGCAAATAGTAATACTCATTTACAAAATTATAAAATAATCTGCCTTATAATAATTAAAGGTAATAATACTTTCCAGCCTGCTGTCCTAACTATTGGACCAAATTGGCTCTTGATTATTTTACTACTTGAATATGTACACCAATAAATTTATCCCAGGAGATGTGGTGAACACTCGATGAAATGATGAAATAAATTAGAGCAGGGGTCGCCAAACTTGGGCTGTGGACCAGTACTGGTCCAATCCCTGTTAGAAACTGGGTCTCACAAACAATGGGTGAGTGAGTGAAGCTTCATCTGCGCATTTGCGGGATATATAGTAGTTTGAACACAACTCCTCTGGGTCGGTGGAAAAGTGTCTTCTACAAAATTAGTTCCTGGTGGCAGAAAGGTTGGTGATTGCTGAGTTAGAGGGTCACTTAAGATTATATTCAGCATAGATGCATGTTTCATACAATCTCACAAATATATGCTTGTGTGCTCTACTGAATTGAGACCTACGTACCTCCAGTTTGTAGCATGAAATTTTCAAGTCAGACTAATCAGGCCATTATAGTGAGGGATTAATAAAGCCCTACATGGCATCAGACCAGATTTCTTATGGGACCGCCTTCCGCTGCATGAGCCCCAGCGACCGGTTAGGTGCCACAGAGTTGGCCTTCTCCAGGTCCCATCAACTAGACAATGTTACTTGGCAGGGCCTAGGGGAAGAGCCTTCTCGGTGGGGGCTCTGCCTCTCTGGAATCAGCTTCCCCCAGATATTTATACTGCCCCCACCCTCCTTGCTTCCTGCAAGAGTCTGAAGACTCACTTGTGCCGACAGGCCTGGGGACATTAGATATCAGCCCCTGCCGATGAATGGAACGTATGTTCAGTTTGTTAGAATGAAAGTGACTGTTTTTTAAAAATAATAATAATAATAATAATAATAATAATAATAATAATAATTATTATTATTATTATTTATTGGATTTGTATGCCGCCCCTCTCCGTAGACTCGGGGCAGCTAACAACAATGATAAAAACAACATGTGTCAATCCAATAATATAACAACTAAAAACCCTTATTTATAAAACCAAACATACACACAAACATACCATGCATAACTTGTAATGGCCTAGGGGGAAGGAATATCTCAACTCCCCCATGCCTGGCGGTATAAATGAGTCTTGAGTAGTTTACGAAAGACAGGGAGGGTGGGGGCAATTGTAATCTCTGGGGGGAGTTGGTTCCAGAGGGCCGGGGCTGCCACAGAGAAGGCTCTTCCCCTGGGGCCCGCCAAACGACATTGTTTAGTCAATGGGACCCGGAGAAGGTCAACTCTGTGGGACCTTATCGGTCGCTGGGATTCGTGCGGTAGCAGGTGGTTCCGGAGGTAATCTGGTCCAATGCCATGTAGGGCTTTAAAGGTCATGACTAACACTTTGAATTGTGACCGGAAACTGATCGACAGCCAATATAAGCCACGGAGTGTTGAAGAAACATGGGCGAATCTTGAAAGCCCCACGACGGCTCTCGCGGCTGTATAAATTGGGGTTTTAGATTGTTAGTTTTAGTCAGTGATAGGCTATCAAAATTTTTACAACCACACTGTGGGTGTGGCTTATGCATTTTGTTCCAACATCTTTCAGTACAAATTGGATGCTCTCGGTTGGCGCTCGAAATGTTGCTACCAGAACTGCATTCCTGACCGTTCCCGTAGGAGCCCATCACTGGTTTTAGTTTAAAAATTGGATTTACGATATTTTGCATTGTTCTTTTATATGCTGTAAGCTGCCCCGAGTCCCCGGAAAGGGGTGGCATATAAATCCAATTCAATCAATCAATCAATCAATCAATCAATCAATCAATCAAATCATTAAACAAAGTTTCCTAATATTTATAGAAACTTTATTAATTGAGTGGCCAAGTGATTCTACCAATGCTTTACATGAATTTATCACAGGGACCAACATCTTTTATTAAAGCATTGATCCTAGATATCAGGAAAGGAATTCTAAAAGTGCAACCATTGCTCCTCCCCACGCCACTTCTTTACCCTTTTTCTTTTTTGCCTTAACTAAAAACAATTGGCCAAGATGGTCCGTTTAAGTCCTGACAATTTAATACACCCCATTTACTGAACATTTTCCTATGCAGCCGAGGAAAGCCAGAAACCCCTATGTTGGGAAAAATTAAAACAACAAACCTTGATTGCATATCACCATTTCATATTTTGCAGATGTTAATATTTAATCACACAGAAAAGCATTTAGCTTAAGTGCATTAATGTAACTCATTTAAAAGGGCTCAGTAATGGTCCCTATTAACTCCCAGTGCGGGTATTATCCATGTTGCTGTGCTCATAAGGCCAGAGGGAGTGAATCCTATTGGCACCCACTGAGATTACTGTGATCTGTTGCAAATCCTGTTAACATCTAATTACTTATGAGAACCGTCCAGGGAATCGCTAATGAGCTGCAGGAAACCCATTGAAGGAAATTCTTCTTTAATATAAAATGAAACATATTCTGTCTTTCAATTAAAGCTCCCTCATATGAGCATAATTATACTCTTAGGGAATGTGACTATTATTTGTTGTTTTTAATTACATGCCATTGGTCACATAGAAAAAAATAATAATTTCCCCAACCCAAATAAACATTGGTGAAAAGTTGAATGTTCAAGCAGATTTAATAATGTGATTTGTACCACTTTCTACCCTGTTTAGTGATCTGAAATTAATATAAGAAGCATGGAAGGAGAAGCATGTAGAGAGGAATGAAAAATAGCATGTGTGAAGGTGATAACCTCCAGAAATAGGAATATATTTTTCTCTGAACCAAGATGTAATCTCCTGAATCAGAAACCAAAGAATGAGAAATATAAACAGTATGTATTATTTTTAGTGGAGGAAACCAATGAACACATTTAATTTCCATTGTTATTTTTTGTATATCTTAGCCCACCCCAGACCCTCTATTTCTTTTTTCAAAATACACCACATTTGAGTTCTGTACCCGAAAGATAATCAAGAGGGTTGTGTGTCACCAAATACAAATGCTCCACTAAGTAGCATGCACTGCTGCTATTTTCAATTCCTCCGGTAGATTGGCTTGCACTGGCCCAAGACGCTATTAGCTCTTTTGATGTACAGATGGGCAGGGAACATACTTTCAAAGGTTTCCTGCAGACCATGGTGAGAAATGATAGGAGTTACAGTTCAACCTCTAAGCAGCCTTCCATAACTGAGAATTTTCAGAAGAATACAACAATTTGGCAGTGTCTCAGAACAAATGCAATTACCGTAGGATCGATTAAAGGGGCAGTACATTTTACACCACTGTAATATTTGACCCTTTAACTTAACTCAGCAGTGGAGAAGACAGCAGTCAACAAAATAAGTATAAGGGGATAGAAGACCTCTAATGTCCCTACATGCTCTGTGATTTAAGATTCTACTCTTTACTTTCTGCATTTATGTCTGGTTTGTGACTGACACAGACTTCAGAGGATAATTAGAACTGCAGAAAAAACAATTGCTGACAACCTGCCTTCTATTGAGGACCTGTATACTGCATGAGTCAAAAAGAGGACAGTGAAAATATTTATCAATCTCTCATATCCTCCTGGAAATAAACTGTTTCAACTCCTACCTTCAAAACGTCGCTACAGAGGACTGCACACCATGACAACTAGACACAAGAACAGTTTCCCCCCAAACACCATCACTCTGCTAAACAAATAATTCCTTCAACACTGACAAACTATTTACGAAGTCTGCACTATTACTATTAATTTTTTCTCCTCATTCCTATCACCCATTTCCTCCCACATGTGGCTGTCTGACTTTAACTTGTTGCTTGTATCCTTAAGATTTTTATTAATATTGATTGTTTCTCATTGCTTATTTGACCGCTATGACAATCATTAAGTGTTGTATCTCATGATTCTTGACAAATATATATTTTATTTTATGCACACTGAGAGCATATGCACCAAATTCCTTGTGTGTCCAATCATACTTGGCCAATATTCTATTCTATTCTATTCTATTCTACTCTACTCTACTCTACTCTACTCTATTTATATAGAATTAAAATGAATGGAGATAGATCTATAAAAGTCCCTAACACTGAATTGTAAGATTAGTTTTCCAGGTGCCTCCTTTCTTAACTAAAAAGGGTCTTTAATGTAAAACTTCAATTCTAAAAAAAAAGTACTTGTTGATGCACACTGTTCACTAACTGGAACAATTAAAACATTTGACTATTATTATTATTATTATTATTATTATTATTATTATTATTATTATTATTAATTATATTTGTATGCCGCCCCTCTCCATAGACTTGGGGCGGCTCACAACACAATAAAACAGTTCATAACAAATCTAATAATTTACAATTTAAAATATTTTAAAAAACCCATTATTAAGCAGACATACATACAAACATGCCATACATAAATTGTATAGGCCCGGGGGAAATATCTCAGTTCCCCCATGCCTGACGACAAAGGTGGGTTTTGAGGAGTTTACGAAAGGCAATGAAGGTAGGGGCAGTTCTAATCTCTGGGGGGAGCTGGTTCCAGACAGTCGTGGCCACCACAGAGAAGGTTCTTCCCCTGGGGCCCGCCAACTAAACATTGTTTAGTTGACGGGACCCGGAGAAGGCCCACTCCGTGGAACCTAATCTGTCGCTGGGATTCATGCAGCAGAAGGCTGCACGAATCTACTTGCCACTGCTAGTAGTTTCATAAGGAACCTATAAAACTGACTTCAATGAATCTTAACAAATTAAGAAAGGGTTTATTAGTTCATAATTGGAAAATTATCACCGTGATTATCACAAGGATGATAATTATGCAGTAGGGAACAACTTAACCTGGCCAAAAGTGCCACCAACTTCATTGATTAAAATTTGTGCTCAATGTCAAATCACAAGCCTAAAGACATGGAAGACGTTAGGGGGGGGGGATGATTTATCATGTACCTTGATTTTGTTGCTCTCGGATTTTGGTCTTTGGTTTTAAATAAGTATTTGCAGCAATCAGCTATTTGCCCTAATCTAGAGACTGTGTGAATATAAGGCTGTGCATAAAAGTTAGGATGCCATGCAATTCTCTTTAATCTTTTGAAAGAGAGGAGAGCTTTAAACATAAACTTATCATTCAGAGCTTTGCCTTTCAGTGAAATGAAAGATAATATTTTTTTCACATGTATTTCTCTGTAGATCCTCCTGAATGCCATCTGCACTAAGCAGATTGTTGGATTGGTGCACTTCCATCAACTCTACATCTACAATATAAATCTCCCTGTACCTCTACATCATCTACCTCTACAGCTATTTATACAGCTATACATTTGTACCTGCCAATTTCTAGTTCTCTGAAATTATTGTAAAGTACTTTACAGGTTTTCTTCCTGGAGCCAGCAGGGAAATTCTCTAAAAGGATTATTTATTAGCTCTTTTTGCATTGGAATGTGTTTGACATGGGTTCCCGTAGCCTCTCCTTGAAACTGTTGATTCCTTTTTAATTTACTTATCAAAATTAACAGCAACTAAAGAGCAGGCCTGGTGGCTTGCTTGCAGATTGATTGATTGATTGATTATCACAGTATAATATTTCTATCATGTTCACACAGAATCTCAGCAGTTTACCCAGAAGCTCAAATTGTGTGCCCATGCTTCAATTTAATTAATGCACTCTCTTTTCCTATGATTCAGACAATGTTAAATCTTAATCCTTAAATGATAGCAGTAAAACTTCCAAGGAACTTCAATTACAGTTGCAACCTATAAGATGTTCTTTTATGGAAAGAATGCTCCTAGTCTTCGGAGAGGGCTGGCATACAAATCTAATAAATTATTATTATTATTATTATTATTATTATTATTATTATTATTATTATTATCATCATCATTACTGTTGTAATTGTAGTAGTAGTAGTAGTTGTTATTGTTATTATTATTATTATTATTATTATTATTACATCAATACAACACAGCAAACGAGATCACTGGTACATGATAAGCACCTTATATGCTTCATTTTATAGATACGACTTGGTTTTTAGACACTACTTTTAATGTTGGCCATCTTTATCTGTCTATTGATAATTCTACATGTGCCATAATTTTCTCTTTTAATGCTTCTTGTTGGGTAATCAATTCATACATTATTTCAATGCTGGCCTGTGTTGCTTTTGTTGTTTTTACTTCTTCTAAATTGTACTTTGGGTAGTTCATATCAGTTGTTTCCTTATACAGTGGTACCTCTACCTAAGAACACCTCTACTTACGAACCTCTAGATAAGAACCGGGTGTTCAAGATTTTTTTTTGCCTCTTCTCAAGAACCATTTTCCACTTACAAACCCGAGCCTTTGAAACTGTAACTGAAAAAGGCAGGGAGAAGACTCCATGGGGCCTCTCTAGGAATCTCCTGGGAGGAAACAGGGCCTCCACCCACCCTGTGGTTTCCCCAACCGCACACATTATTTACTTTTACATATGGGAAAAATTGTTTCTTCTTACAAATCTTTCTACTTAAGACCTGGTCACGGAATGAATTAAGTTTGTAAGTAGAGGTACCACTGTACTTGCAATTGTTCTGAATTACTTCTACTATTCTACCATTGTTTTTTGTGTTTCATTTTCAAGATTTTTTTGGGAGGGGGGAATCTGTAACATTTTTGCTTCCTTGATTCCCCCCCCCTTAGTAATGAATTTCCTTTGAAATACTAATCATTTTTCCAATGATATTTGAGTCTGGATAAAGCATTTTCCAATTTTCAAACATTCATTTTAGGTTTTCACATTTTGTTAGTTTCAATTTATAATAGCAGGCCACAATGGTGCAATTTTCAAGCACAGAATACTTTTGTCTTGTCTGTGGTTGTTGTTTTTCCTGTAATTCTACTGGGCTAGCTCCTGGCTGTCTAAAACCAAAGCTTCTGAATTCCATTGCCCATTTATCAACAGATGTCCACGAATACTAACATCTGACATGGTCCTTGTTAATATTATTTCATTAGGAATATGTATTGTACACAGAATCTTATCTGGTATTATGGGCTAGTATTTTATTTTTTTCTCCTTGTGTAAAGATTACATAGCAACATTTAACATAACATTTAAGATTTATTTATCTATCTATCTATCTATCTATCTATCTATCTATCTATCTATCTATCTATCTATCTATCTATCTATCTATCTATCTATCTATCTATCCAGTCAGTCAGTCAGTCAGTCAGTCAGTCAGTCAGTCAGTCAGTCAGTCAGTCAGTCAGTCAGTCAGTCAGTCAGTCAGTCAGTCAGTCAGTCAGTCCAATACACAATGAGGGTTTTAGTGGGTATATATCTATATACACATAGTAAAATACATGATGAAAGTTATAGAGGAGATACTCATAGTAAAATATATCTAAGAAAGAATAGAAAAGAAGATATAGTAATAGAACATATCAATGAAAGAATAGAAGAAGAGATACAGGAATAGAAGAAAGGTATAGGAGATATAGGAGAGCAATAGGACAGGGGACGGAAGGCACTCTAGTGCACACACACACAACTAATAACAAAAAGTCAAACTATCAACATAATTAAAGCAAACCATTAAAATACAATCAAAAAGCTTCTGGGAAGTTTTCAAGACATAGAAACATAGAAACATAGAAGACTGGCGGCAGAAAAAGACCTCATGGTCCATCTAGTCTGCCCTTATACTATTTCCTGTATTTTATCTTACAATGGATATATGTTTATCCCAGGCATGTTTAAATTCAGTTACTGTGGATTTACCAACCACGTCTGCTGGAGGTTTGTTCCAAGGATCTACTACTCTTTCAGTAAAATAATATTTTCTCATGTTGCCTTTGATCTTTCCCCCAACTAACTTCAGATTGTGTCCCCTTGTTCTTGTGTTCATTTTCCTATTAAAAACACGTCCCTCCTGAACCTTATTTAACCCTTTAACATATTTAAATGTTTCGATCATGTTCCCCCTTTTCCTTCTGTCCTCCAGGCTATACAGATTGAGTTCATTAAGTCTTTCCTGATACGTTTTATACTTAAGACCTTCCACCATTCTTGTAGCCTATCTTTGGACCCGTTCAATTTTGTCAATATCTTTTTGTAGGTGAGGTCTCCAGAACTGAACACAGTACTCCAAATGTGGTCTCACCAGCGCTCTATATAAGGGGATCACAATCTCCCTCTTCCTGCTTGTTATACCTCTAGCTATGCAGCCAAGCATCCTACTTGCTTTTCCTACCGCCCGACCACACTGCTCACCCATTTTGAGACTGTCAGAAATCACTACCCCTAAATCCTTCTCTTCTGAAGTTTTTGCTAACACAGAACTGCCAATGCAATAATCAGATTGAGGATTCCTTTTCCCCAAGTGCATTATTTTACATTTGGAAACATTTATTTATTTATTTATTTATTTATTTATTTATTTATTTATTTATTTATTTATTGGATTTGTATGCCGCCCCTCTCCAGAGACTCGGGGCGGCTAACAGCGACAATAAAACAGTATACAATAGTAATTTGGTATTGATGATTAAAAATCAATTAATATAAAAACCAAACATACATACATACATACATACCATGCATAGAATTGTAAAGGCCTAGGGGGAAAGAGGATCTCAATTCCCCCATGCCTGGCAGCAGAGGTGGGTTTTAAGTTGTTTACGAAAGGCAAGGAGGGTGGGGGCAGTTCTAATCTCTGTGGGGAGTTGGTTCCAGAGGACTGGGGCCGCCACAGAGAAGGCTCTTCCCCTGGGTCCCGCCAGGCGACATTGCTTAGTTGACGGGACCTGGAGAAGATCCACTCTGTGGGACCTAACTGGTCGCTGGGATTCATGCAGCAGAAGGCGGTCCCTGAGGTAATCTGGTCCGGTGCCATGAAGGGCTTTATAGGTCATAACCAACACTTTGAATTGTGACCGGAAACTGATCGGCAACCAATGCAGACTGCGGAGTGTTGGTGTAACATGGGCATATTTGGGAAAGCCCATGATTGCTCTCGCAGCTGCATTCTGCACGATCTGAAGTTTCCGAACATTTTTCAAAGGTAGCCCCATGTAGAGAGCGTTACAGTAGTCAAGCCTCGAGGTGATGAGGGCATGAGTGACTGTGAGCAGTGACTCCCGGTCCAAGTAGGGTCGCAACTGGTGCACAAGGCGAACCTGGGCAAACGTCCCCCTCGCCACAGCTGAAAGATGTTTCTCTAATGTCAGCTGTGGATCGAGGAGGACGCCCAAGTTGCGAACCTTCTCTGAGGGGGCCAGTGATTCTCCCCCCAGGGTAATGGATGGACAGATGGAGTTGTCCTTGGGAGGTAATATCCACAGCCACTCCGTCTTGTCTGCAGTTTCCATTGCTTTGACCATTTATCTAGTAAAGCTAAATCATTTACCATATTACAGACCCCTCCAGGAATATCAACCTCAACTTAAGTCTTGTCTAGATTGGAGCAACCCAGACAAATGGTAACTATGGATGACTTTAGAACAGGGGTATATAGATCAGGAGTGGCTCAACTGGCATACAAGATGGAATGTTGCAAAAGTCCTCTGGGCTAGAGCATCATTTCCTTCAGCTTGTGTTAAGATACATCTGTCGCTCTTGGTAATTCTTCTGAGTGAGACTCTTGACCTCTGTTCCCCCCAATCCTTTTTAAATGACAGCGCTGGTTCAGGTACTAAGCATGGAGACTGAATTTTTTGCTTGCTTTACTCAAGAGTTTCATGATCACGATATTCTAAATTTGGTAGGACTTAAGGACTAAAACTTGTTCAGCTACTAAGAAGAAGAAAAACGGCATCTCTGCTGTAATAAGCAAGTTCATTTAGATGTCTATATTATTTTTCTATGGTAGACCTTTATTTTATTTTATTTTAAAAACTTCTTTCAATACTGTATACTCATTAGACTACTGTAACGTGATTAAAATACTTAATATGAAAATACATGGATGGCTGATAGCTTATAATTTTTTCATTCAACAATGGAAAATATTCAAACCAATATTCAAGCAAAGGTTTATAAGGTTCAAGATTGGTTGAAATGGGATTAAGAATGTCTCTTCTTGTATCATATATTAAGAACTCATGTCATGGATATATTGTCATAGGCTCTGTAAGATTACTTTAAAGGAGGGTCGCGTACAACAGGTGATCTTAAAGCATGCTTTCCCATATCACGTCCTCTAAATTAATGTCTTCTGCCGCACGAATCCCAGCGACCAGTCAGGTCCCACAGAGTGGGTCTTCTCTGGGTCCCGTCAACTAAACAATGCCGCTTGGCAGGACCCAGGGGAACAGCCTTCTCTGTGGCGGCCCCGGCCCTCTGGAACCAACTCCCCCCAGAGATTAGAATTGCCCCCACCCTCCTCGCCTTTCATAAGCTACTTAAAACCCACCTCTGCTTCCAGGCATGGGGGAATTAAAATTCCTTTTCCCCCTAGGCCTTTACAATTTTATGCATGGTATGTTTGTATGTATGTTTGGTTTTTTATATTAAGGGGTTTTTAATTCATTTTTAGTATTGGATTACTATTGTACACTGTTTTATAATTGCTGTTAGCCGCCCTGAGTCTTCGAAGAGGGGCGGCATATAAATCCAATAAATAATAATAATAATAATAATAATAATAATAATAATAACAACAACAACAACAACAACAACAACAACAACAACAATAATAATAATAATAAATGTGTTGGGAGATGGCTACTATAACCACAAACCAGACTGTAATTCAGCATAAGTGCAGGGTACCTTGGTGGGACTGTCTTAAGTTAATTTTTTAACTTTTGAAAAATGTTTGGAGATCTTTGGAAGCTGCACCCATGGTTCTGGGGGTGGACATAATGTGTGAATCTTAATTTGAGCAGTGCAATATTCAGTGTAGTTTTGTAACAGATTAGTTTAAAATTATGATTAGTTGCATAGTCAGCCATCATTTTAGACTTGATTTAGCTTTTTTATCTACTTAATAGAGTCTTTCCCAAAGACCTGGGATTGTTCATATGCTAAACATATCCTCACCAGAGGTAAGCTATTCCAGGTAAAGCTGCCTTTTGTAATTGACTGATGATGATTTTGTCAATGCCAATGATGTTCAAGTGGTACTCCAGCTGGTTCCAGATTGCATCCAAGACTCTTACAACTATTGGCAACAATTTTGCTTTTTTTTTTTTGCCACAGTCCTTTTACTTCTATTTGTGGTATTATATTTTGTGATTTTTATCCAGTTCTTACTCTTCTGTTTTGCTGTCTCCAGGTACTGTAATGTTATTATTATGTTATTATTATAAGAAAGCTACTGCAGAATTAATAGTATTTGTCTTTTCTAAACATAGGCAAAGCGTGTTCTTTGGATCTGAATCTAAATCCATTCCAATTCTAGTTTTGGGCAGTCTGGAATCCAAGATGTATTTGGCATTGCTTTTCTAAAATTCAGTAATTCTCTTTCTTTGTTTTTCATCCACCTTGCAGCACTTTTATATTATCCTGGCAATTTATTCAAAGTTATGTAGAATCCACAAAAACAAACCTATGTCCCCAGCAGTGTTCCCTCTAATTTTTTTGGGGGGTGGGCAGAAAAGTATAATGTCTGAGCGGCAGTTCCTTCGGGACTGGGCGGCACAGAAATAATAAACAAACAAACAAACAAACAAACAAACAAACAAACAAATAAAAAACCCACCCTGTTTTGCCTCAGAGAATTTCAAAATAAAATACTGTACTGTGTGTCTATAACAGTGAGCTCATAATAGGGCAACTCTATCAATATCAAAATGCCACTTAAATAGTTGAGCTAGTTTCAAACTAGATTTTG
This sequence comes from Erythrolamprus reginae, assembly GCF_031021105.1. NCBI lineage: Eukaryota > Metazoa > Chordata > Lepidosauria > Squamata > Dipsadidae > Erythrolamprus > Erythrolamprus reginae. Next base: position 84,062,366 of record NC_091952.1, on the reverse strand, counting down.
ATTTTCTTTCTCTCTTCCTTACTCCCATTCTTTTTCTTTTTCTTTCTCTTTTCCTTCCTCTCTTTTTTCTATCTGTTTCTCTCTCTTCCTCTCTCTCTCCTTCCCTCTCACTCTTTCCCTCTCGGCTTCTGGGCAGGTTTGGAAAACTCTGAGTTGATGATTTTTAAGTGAGCGATTGCTCACTGCTCAGCTTAGAGGGAACTATGGTCCCCAGATCTCCTGACCAATGAGTGACGTCTTTTGCCCCTCATCGGTTATCAGCAGATTATTTATTAAAGTAAAGTCTGGTGAAGGTCATTCATTCATTCATTCATTCATTCATTCATTCATTCATTCATTCATTCATTCAATTTTTATGCCGCTCTTCTCCTTAGACTCAGGGGGGCTAACAACAAGTTAGCAATAGCAGTTTTTAACAGAGCCAGGCTATGGCCCCCACAATCCGGGTCCTCATTTTACTCACCTCGGAAGGATGGAAGGCTGAGTCAACCTTGAGCCGGTGATGAGATTTGAACCGCTGACCTTCAGATCTACAGTCAGCATCAGTGGCCTGCAGTACAGCACTCTACCTGTTGCGCCACCCCAGCTCATATGTAATGTCCAAGCAGATACAGTATCTGCCTATTGTATGCTGTCACAGGCTCTGATTCTTAAATATTTTTTCTTATTTTATGAATCCTTCTTTTTGTATAGCCTATTCAGATAGTCAGTGGTGGGATTCAATTTTTTTTTACTACTGGTTTTGTGGGAGTGGCATGGTGGGCCTGGCATGGTAGGCGTGGCAGGGGAAGGATACTGCAAAATCCCCATTTCCTCCCAATCAGCTGGGACTTGGAAGGCAGAGAATAGATGGGGGCTGGGCTAGTCATAAGTGGAACTTACTGGTTCTCCAAGTTACTCAAAATTTTCACTCCTGGTTCTTTAGAATTGGTCAGAACCTACTGAAACCTACCTCTGGGTATAGTACTTAATCAGGAGTTACCTCTCATTCTACCTGGCTCAAACAAGAAGTGCTCTATTTGTATAATATACTAATCCAGGATCAGCTAAACCATTGTCTAATGAAGTAACCAAATTCTCCAGCCTCAAATGAGCAAGCCACATTTAAGTTACAATATTGTGGGCATTAGCTGTACCTGTGTACGAGTCCCCGGAGAGGGGCGGCATACAAATCCAATAAAAAAATAAATAAACTAAAAAATACCTGATTGGTCAATTCTTTTAAACCACTGACTTTAACTACTAGAATACTAGATAATCTTGATGTAATTTAAAATTTGAAATGGCTGATTTGGCTATTCTTTGTGAGTGGTCAGAAGACTGGATTCCTTGAAATATATATACTGCCTAATGTCTGAACAAAAAAATGAGCTTAATTGAATTTCCATTTTTCCCCCCATTGAGCTTCAAGTACCTCCGATCCAAAATATGAATATGTAAAACACTACAGTTTAAATAAAAGAAATGTAAGTACTGCAAATCAAAATAATTATAAAATTAGGGTTGTGAAATGAAAGACTCATCAAAGTAAAAGTAACTGCAACCAAGCACTATGAAAATAAAAAGAGATTAACATATGTGGTAATGAGGTAATTAAATCCTTCGCATTTTCACTGTGATGATTTTATAGCATGTTCCTACGCTTGCCAGTTTGGGGGACGCCAGTAAATATTTTCTTAATTGCAAAAAGAGACAATATGAGTCCCACTGTTTCATTCATAACATTTGATTAACTGCGGAGGCTGCCTTCTTAGAAAACAGAACAAAGAGCCTGAAGTGGACAGCTTAGAAATTAGAAAAGTCATTCCAGAAACAAATAATTAACCAGAAATGTTATGGCAAGGAAAAATAAGAGAAAGAGGAAGAAAGAAAACGAGTCTGCTATTTATCTTGACAGAATCTCGTAATAAACCTTCCCAAAGTCAACAGTTCATAAAGTCTTTTGTTCTAATAAGAGCGTATTTAATTTTTAACACAAACTCACCCTTGGATATGTGCGAGCTTAAGTAAAAGGAGAAGACATGTATATAATAGGATGTAATAGATTATTATCTGTATTTTGCAAAGGTGTCAGGTTCTCTCATCTTTGATGGAGTAGCACTTAATGTAAATTTAATTTGAAGTGATGTATGGAAGGCTTGAGGTGATACTCTGTGATTCCCAACTGCCTAGAGAGTCTCTGTGGGTACCATCTGGATTTGGCTGCTCCGCATGCCCAGCAGCATTGACTAACTAGGATTAATGAGGTGTCCTGTTCACCAGTGATCCAAAGGAGGTATGCTACATTTACTCCCAACAATATGAAGAGGAGGACGAGTTTCCTTTGGGGGCACACTGTTTGATGAAACTTAATGATGGCCTCCTGATAAGCGGAAATAAATACATGGGGCTGAAAGTTCTTTTATCTCCAGTCTAAATGCTCTTTCCCTGTACAAATGGTGTTAGGAATAGCAAGGCATTTTCGAGGGCTAAATGACGGTAGCTGGATTGCTGTTTTCGTTGGGGGAGTGCTGAGAAAAGTAATTCTTTTTGTTCTAGCCCTAATTAGGTTTTACGCAATAGCCGTCCTACAGCAGGATTGGCTGGTATGCAAAAACATTCTTGGGCTGCCTATTACATAAAGTTAAGGGATTCCTTGGAGGAAATAAAAAAGGAAGGGAAAAAGTAAACCGACAGCTTTCCCCGTGATTAAGTGTATGTGTCTCTCTATTTTATATAAACAAGGGGCTATTAAGTTAGACAAAACTTCTCCATGTGGCCTCAGCTTCATTTAGGCATCTGGATTGTGTTTTGCCTTTGTGTCTAACTGAGCACCGAATGAAGCCTCAGCTAATTTCAAATTCCCTTTGTCATCGTGGTTTTCAGCCAAAAAGTCTATAATAAATGGTCAGAAGATGAGCGGAGACTGAATGAATAGTGAACGGTATTCATCAGCCAAACACAGAGTCCAGATCCAATTATATGTATTCATTAAGTGATAATGATATCATGGTCTTTAACTAGGAAGAAAAGAAGTGTAATTGAATAATAACAGTTGTACAATCCCAACGGAACACGCTTTCTATCCTGCCATAGTGACCCTTGGGGACGATGCAGGATTGATGGAATTCTATTACTCTTTGATGGATTTATTATGAAAGGCTGAGTGGAGTTGCTCTCCACTTTGTCACTCACACTAATCAGTATCGTAAGGCCCCCGAGCATGCAGGCTTTTGTATCCTTTTGACAAAGACAAGGTTAGGGGAGGATGACAGACACCCAGACCTTTACAAACCTATACTACAAGATGAAATGGGCCAGCTGAGCTCTGCGCCGGGACAGAATTTTAATTTGTTTATCAATGGCTCACAGGGGCCACACCATAAGGAGATTTGTCAGAGGACTAGCGCTGAGGCTAAACTCTTTTGTTTGACAAGTGGAGCTTGGGAAAATATTTATCGAACTGTAAAAGTCAAGGGGAAAATGAAGGAAATAAGCTTTCCTTTTGAAAGACTGGAAAATAACTCACATTGCTACGCACGAAACACCCCAGATCCTGACGATGCTTTTTCAACTTTATACCATTTTCTTTTCTTTTTTTTAAAAAGCTTTTTTTTTTTGAACAGGTGGTCTCTTGGCTCTAGCTTGGCTGTAGGACTTTTTGATAATTTGGATCTTATTTGGTCCTTCATGCCCCCAAGCAGAATGGAGGAGGAGCAAGAAGAATTTGAAAAGAAGGAAGAAACTTTGGCAAGGAAGCTTGAAATTTGTCTGCAGAGTTTAAAAAAACAAGAGAGAGAGACTTTTATAAGTGAACATAAAATCTCTATTCCTTTGTTTGGACAGTCTAATGATGCAGGGTTATCAAACTCCTTGCCCACAGGCTGGATATGTCATGCACTGGCCATCCCCACGTCTGGTTTAGGAAGGGGGAAAAGTCCTTTTACATCATGTGATACCGCCATGATGACGTGAGTTAAAACTCCACATGGCTTAGGACCAGGTTACTTATGGGACCGTCTTCTGCCTCATGCATTCTAGTGGCCAGTCAGGTCCCACAGAGTTGGCCTTCTCCAGGTTCCATCAGCTAAGCAATGCCATTTGACGGCAACTAGGGTAGAACCTTCTTTGTGGCAGCCCCAGCCCTTTGAAATCAACTCCCTCCAGAGATTTGTATCGCCCCCACCCTCCTGGCCTTTTGTAAGGTCTTAAAAACTCGCCTTTGCCAGCAGGCTCAGAGCCTTTGAGTACTGCCATCTTGCTTTGGCTGGCTGAATGTATGATTGTGATGGAATGATTGTGGATGTTTGTTTTTAATAATTGGGGGGTTTTAGATTAGTTTTTACTTGGGTTTCTAACAAGCTCTATTCACTCCTGTTTTGTAAGCCGACCTGAATCTATGGAGAAGGGTGGCCTAGAAATCCAAATAATAAATAATAAATAAATAAGTTTAATATCCCTGCTCTAATGCAAGCAATGCTCTTTATCCCTATAGCCACCATTTTGCTTTGGCCCATAAGAATCAGTAAAGGCCATGCTCTCCTTATTGGTCAAGGACTGTTGGCCAGGAGGATTATAAGCCATCCTCAATATTGATTAGCTGGAAAGGTAGGCTACACACATGCATTTAATAACTAATAAATAATTTACATCAATAAGATCCCGCAACAGGCTGCAAATGCAGACCTCTTTTTTATTTGTGAGCCGTTCAGTGTCTCCACCTTTAGGCAGAAATGTGAACTGAAGGTTGTTGGATGCTAGCAGGCAAGGATTCTTAGCAACTACTGTACTCCCAAAGCCTCTTGCAAAAATACAAAGTGAGATAATGATAAAGCGTATGAAAATGTATCTTGAAAGTCACAAGTCGGCAAGTGAATTTTCTCAGATTTCAGTTGTCATCTGCAAGATGAGAATGACAATGCAGAACTGCTATAGCTGCGCAGTCTAGAGCAGTGTTTCCCAACCTTGGCAACTTGAAGATATCTGGACTTCAACTCCCAGAATTCTCCAGCCAGCATTTCAAATATCTTCAAGTTGCCAAGGTTGGGAAACACTGGTCTAGAGCAGTGATTTTCAACCTTTTTTGAGCCGCGACACGTTTTTTACATTTACAAAACCATGGGGCACATTGAGTGGGGAGGGGACTAAAAAAAGTTTGGACAAAAAAATTCTCTCTTCCTCCCTTTCACTCTATTTCTCTCTCCCTCTCTCTCCCTCTTTTTTTTCTCTCTCTCTCCATCCCTCTTTCTTTCTCTCTTCTTTCCTCTTTATTGCTCTCTTTCTCTCTCCCTCCCTACTTCCCTCTATGTCTTTCTCTCTCCCACCTTCCCTCCCTCTCTTTCTCTCTCTCTCTTGCTTTCTTTCTCTCTTGTTCTCTTTCTCTCTTGCTTTCTTTCTTTCTCTCTTGCTTGCTTTCTCTCTCTCTTGCTCTTTCTTTCTCTCTTTCTCTTGTTTTCTTTCTCTGAGCTTCACGGCACACCTGATCATGTCTCGCGGCACACTAGTGTGCCATGGCACACTGGTTGAAAAACACTGGTCTAGAGGATTACACCCATGGATTGGACAACTTCTGCAAGCTTCCCCACAGTGCAGTCTCTTGTTCATCCCCTCTTGTGGGACAAGCTGCACGTTCAAGTCCCAGTGAGGGAATGGCTAGCTGATGAGGCCAAAATAAGGCCAAAATAGATCTATCCTAGTCTCCCTTAATTTTCAAATTCAGCAAAAACATGTGACACACACACACGTGTGTGTGTGTGTGTGTTATTTTTCATAGATTTTCACAGGTAACGGTATGCATTTGGTGTGTGTTTGGTTTTTTCCCCCATGTATCACATACATAGGAAAAGCCCCAAACACACCAAATACATACATTCATAGGTGTGTGTGTAACATATTTTTGCTGATAAATGAAACTATAGATCTATTTCGAGCTTTTTTACTTTCTTCAGCTAGACATACCCTTGCTAGGATTTGAACCAGTAGACTTCTGCCTGCAAGGCAGGATATTAACCTCTAGGCTACAGGCTCACCTCTGAATCAGCTTGTACCAGTGAAGAGCTATGTTTGTTTTCGGTCAAATCACCCTGGTGAGCAATGACTCCCTGTCCAAATAGGGCCGCAACTGGTGCACCAGGCAAACCTGAGCAAACGCCCTCCTCGCCACAGCCGAAAGATGGCTTAGTCTCTTCCAACTCTGATTTTTACAACACAGGCACGTCACACTTAGCAATAGCGATGTGTCAGATGGATAAGTTGCTGCCGTCTTATATATACTGATTTGGGAGACAAACCTATTAAAATTAATAGAATGCACTTCTAACAAAATGTAGTCAGGACCTAACAGCCTAAAAGTTGAGAAGCATTTATTTCTATGCTTCTGTCTTTAGCCATTAAGGAAGATAGGATAGGAAACTAATAGGAAAAGCTAGAATGAGATTGTTTCAGTCTGGCTGAATTAAGAATATTTGGGCCAGTGATCAAATGCTTCCTTCAGTTATCCAATAAATAATAATGGATTTGGATCTGTTAGACAAAAGCTATGTATAAAAATGAGATCTTTGAACAATTTCCCCCTATTAGAAGAATTCTGCAAATTACAGTGATTATTTTAAAGAGAAGATAGAGGGCAAACTGTATACTAGGATGTCATCCATACAATTCTTTGGATCTGATTGAATCTTTTCTTTTGTGTATGTGTGGGGAGTTGAGGTTACTTAAACCAATCTGTGTAAATAGTGTTTTATAGATGCAAAATGGCAAAATGCAAATGTAAATCACCACTATGATATCAATTCATCATTCTTGGGGGATTACGGGTAGTTCTTGGCTTACGACCACAATTTTTGAGTCCAAAATTTTTGTTGTTAAGTGAGACAATTGTTAAGAGAATTTTACATCCTTTCTGTTCTGTCTGGGTTCCCCCAGACCTCAACACCAACTGGAAAAAACAGCCAGACACTCTGGTAAAAGCCAAAAGTATTTTATAACTGGAAAAAATAAGCACAGAGGAAAACCTGTTCTTCCCAACAGACAGGATATAATACGGTACAGCAGGGTCCTGATGTCCAGACAATACAGCAAGCTTCTTGCTGGCACCCCCCCCCAAGGTTTCAATAGTCAAAGGCACAAACCAGGATTCCAAGACGCCAAAGTTCATAGTCAGGTCCCACGACTCTCAAAGATAAAACTCCACAAGCCAGGAAGGGTGGGTCTGCCTTTTAGCCTTTCCCAAGAGCACCACACCCAAACCCAGCTGTTGCCACTTTAATGCTGAAAGTATTTAGCCAATTGATTCCGTCTCTGAGTAGCTCTTCGTTGTCGCAGATCAATTATGGCTTGTGCACTTTCCTCTAAGGAATCCAGGCTGCTTGCTGGGGAGAGCTCCCCCTGGTGGGACTCTGGCTGTCCTCCCTCTTCTTCAGCCTGGGATTCCTCCTCCTCGTCTGTCTGCACCTCCTGTTCCTCAGCCTCTCCCTCTGAGCTGGAAACCGACAGAAGGTCAGCCGTTCCCGGAGGGGCCTCAGACGGAACCACAACACTTTCTTGCCTTTGTTATTAAGTGAATCACTCCAATTGATAAGTTAGTAACTTGGTTGTTAAGTGAATCTGGCTTCCCCATTGACTTTACTTGTCAGAAGGGCACAAAAGACCATCCCATGATCTTGGGACAGAACAACCAGCCAAGCAATTGGATTTTGATCACATGGTCTTGGGGAGGCTGGAAAGGTCATAACTATGAAAAATGGTCATAAGTGCCATAAATAAATTAGGGCCATTGTACCTTTGAACAGTCACTAAATGAATTGTTGTAAATCGAGGACTACTTCTATAGCTTTTGTTTTTTGTTTTTAAATTAAAAACAAATGTGATAAAATTGCATTTGAAAAATCTCAGTAAGCTTTTGGCCTACCAGTTAGAGCAGAGTCTTCAAAGACTTGTGGACTTTAACTCCCAGAATTCTCCAGCTATGTTGGAAAATTCTGGGAGTTGAAGTCCACAAGTCTTAAAGTTGCCAAGTTTGGGGACCCCTGAGTTAGAGAAAAGTACTGTAAACATTTGTTTCATTTTAAAAATAACTGATAAAGACCTTATAGCAAACATACCACGGAATGGAGTTAACTGCTTATTTATACTCCTAGTTTATGTCGGGGTGGGATGGGGGGAAGTAAATTGTGTTTGTTTTATTAGTTGCATTCAGCTCTGCATGTTATGATGGTAGCAGACCCAGAGCAAGGGTTAACTCCAACTTTATCTAGATCTGGGTCTAGGCAACCCAGTGTTCCAGGTATATGGACTAAAACTCTAAAAATCCATTGTTATTAGCTATGCTTTGAAATGACATCTAAAGCATAAGAGCATCAACTTGCCCAATGTTGATGTAGGCATCAAAAATATTTGTTTTCATTGAGACTTCGAATAACAAAATGATGTTCGTCCATCGTATTCGAAGAGGGCCTTGACATCTAATGGGTTGTGGGCTGTATGCGATGTGTCCACAGGTGGCTGGTAAGGCCTAAATGGGCACAAAATGTTCTGCCACATATTGGGCAGACATATGTGGGCACCATTGTCATAGCATTTGCAGCTGTGGAGGGCTCGCTTCTCTTCTGCTGTGAATGTTCTTCTGTCCTCAGATGTCTGGCCGCCTTAGTGGATCAGTATGTGCCATGTTGGTCAATCTTCTGCCAGGGTTTCTTGGGAGGTGGTGTTGATATCGAGGGACTTGAAGGAGGCTTTCAATGTGTCTTTGTATCGTTTCCTTTGTCCCCCATGTGATCACTTTCCTTTAGACACCATAGAGGAGCTGTTTAAGGAAGTGATGGTCTGGCATCCTAGCAACATGGCCTGCCCAGCGTGTCTGGGCTTTCATCAGCAGGGTGGGAATTGATGGCAGGCCTGCTCTGGAGAGGACCTCAGTGTCAGGCACCTTATCCTGCCACCAGATCCTCAGAATTATACAGAGCCAGGTCATGTAGAAGTGGTTCAATTGCCTAGAACCCACCTAATGGTTCAAGTCTCACTGACATACAACGGGGAGTTAGAACTACTGCTCGGTAGACTTTGAGCTTTGGAGCAAGGCATATTCCATGCCGGTTCCACACGTTGGTTGTTTATCTGCAAAATGCAGAGCTTGCCATGATGATTCTGCAGTTAACCTCAATGTCAATTGTCACTGCACTGGAGAGGGTGCTGCCAAGGTATGTAATAACAAATATCAAATACAAATAACAAAATAACAGAGTTGGAAATAACCGTGGGAGTCTTCTAGTCCAACCCCTTGCTCAAGCAATGGCTGTCTAATTTCTTTGTAAAAATTCCAGTGATGGAGCACCCAAAACTTCTGGAGGTAAGCCATTCAACTGAGAAATTGTTCTCACTGTCAGGAAATTTCTCCCCAGTTCTAGGCTGGATCATTCCTTGATAAGTTCCCACTCTTTACTTATTTTTCTTCAGGTGCTTTGGAGAATAGGTTGACCCCCTGCTATCACATCACTTTTAGTCCTTCTCTTCATTAGACTTGATCTACCTAGTTCTTGCAAGCACTGTGCATATATTTTAGCCTCATTACAACATTACAACAATTGTAATTAGAATTGGAATGAGGTCATATTTTTAAAACTTATCTTTAATTTTTATTTCATTTTGTTAGGCAAAGCCTTCTGGAGTTGGTGGCCATAATAAATCTAATTATTATAGATCAATTAATTAATTAATCAATTATTTAATATAAGAACATAAGTTGACATGGGAAGCAGATGAAAAGCAAATCCCGCTATGATCCAACTTTGAGGGGATCAGATAGAAATATCAACCATCAATTATTTGGGGGCTTAATTCTATTTTACTTTTATGTACTCAGCACTATTCAGGTTTTCTGCCTGAGCTACCCAAAAGCTGAGTCCTTAAGTGGCACTAGGAACTGTGCCGAAGAAATGGCAATGGATCGATTTTTGTGTGTACCTTGGGGATTTACTTAGTGTGTGGCAGCCGAGTGTACATTAGTTGACTTATCTCTGAACTATAGCAACACTTTGAAAAGGTAAAGCAGAGAGTACACCAATGAGCCATTTGTCAAGAGCAATTGCAAGCAGTCCAGAAGTGCGGGCAGGACGCATGAATCATGATGTAAAAATGGTGAAGGGTGAGCACTTAGACCGGTTGTGGTAATACTGGGACACAGCCCAGCCAGAGCATGATTTACACAAGCTGTGTGCAGGGGACACATACAACGGGAAAAGAATTAAAGTTTGCCTTTTGTATCTCAGGAGGCATGGGGAATTTCATTTGACATCACGCACAATTCACAATTTTGATAGGAAGGAACTGATGGCACTGCAATGTATGGTCTTCTCTGCCTCTTTTTTTACTATGATACGATAGTGAGGGATAATCCTAGAAATAGAACAAGGATTCTCTCTTTCTCTCACCCTCCCTCCCGCTCTTCCTTTCTCTCCTTGCAAAATAATTATTACAAATAATAATAATTGTTTTCAATGTTTGCATTTTTATTGTTCTTTAAACTTGGTGATTTTCTTGTTGACTGTTTTCTAAAATAGTTGATGCTTGTTTTAATTGTTCCTCTGGTCTCCTCTGGGAGTGAAGAGCAGCATGAAACAAATTATTTCCTTTTCACATAGAGCGTGGTAAGTGAGAAGACAAAACTACTAAATCAAATGCTTCCTTTTCTTTCTTTGCAGTATCTGAAAGAATCACAGTAATCTCCTTTCTTCCCCCATGCCCTCTAATTCCCTTCTTTTGGAAGAACGAACAAGCTGCTGATAACCATATCTACAGTAAGAGTCGTGTTTAACTTTCGTCAGACCCATCCTAGAATACAGCTCATCTGCTTGGAACCCATGCCGCATCTCGGACATTAACACCCTCGAAAATGTCCAAAGATACTTCACCAGAAGAGCCCTTCACTCCTCCACCCGAAACAGAATACCCTACAAAACTAAACTCACCATCCTACGACGCCTTAAACATGATCTAAGTATTGCCCACAAGATCATATGCTGCAACGTCCTGCCTGTCAACGACTACTTCAGCTTCAACCACAACAACACAAGAGCACACAACAGATACAAGCTTAATATTAACCGCTCCAAATTGGACTGTAAAAAATATGACTTTAGTAATCGAGTTGTCAGAGCATGGAACTCATTACCGGACTCCATAGTATCTTCTCCTAACCCACAACATTTTACCCTCAGACTATCCACAGTTGACCTCTCCAGATTCCTAAGAAGTCAGTAAGGGGCGTGCATAAGTACACTAGCGTGCCTCCCGTCCTCTGTCCTATTGTCACTCCTATATCTCATATATCATATCTACTATTCTTCTATTCTAATCCTCTTATACTTCTCTCATAATATCCTTCCATTCTCTAATTGATATATTCTATTCCTAAATTTCCACTTCTATTCTTTCTCTAATATATTTTCCTCGAGTATAACCTCTATAACCTTCATTGTGTATTGGACAAAATAAATAAATAAATAAAAATAAATAAAATAAACTTCATTCTCTAAATGCCACTTTTTAGGCGCTGACTATTACACTCTGGGAAATGAGGATACGGGACCTGGAATGTCTGTTCACAGCACATTTAAAAATAATAGAGGAAAATGATCCTATTGGTTGTCTTTCTTCCATCTAAGTCTGGGTTCTTGGCCTATGGCTCTGGTTACATCCTAGTTAGGGCATTAACCATTACAATTCCATTGATTGCAACTTGTGCTTAAATAAAAGTAAACTATATGTAAAAATTAAATAGGAAGAAAGCCACTATACAATATTATCTTTCAGGATTTGAAGCCAGTTCCCTTTATTTCAAACCCTTGAAGATAATAATATTGAAAGAAGCTGGCAGTTCAAGTAGGTTTAGAGCAGAGGTGTTCAAACTTGGCAACTTTAAGACATGTGGACTTCAACTCCCAGAATTCTCCAGCCAGCATAGATGAAGTCCACAATTCTTAAAGTTGCCAAGTTTGGGAACCCCTGGTATAGAGGGCTCCACTTTTTCTATCTTGATTCTGCTACAGGCCATCCATATTGGATGTGGTCCATGTGGTATGGATCTTGAGCTCCATGTCGTAGTGCATGTGGTCTTAGAAACCATAAATACAAGAATCCATATAATGCATTTTCTGCAACTTCAAAACCATGATAGGCTTTTTCCTAGTGTGGATGGTATCACACCATATTTGTTCTATCTTCCTTTTTTTTTTCAAGTATTTTTTAAAAAATTTCTCTACTCATAAACACATACATTTTTCACATACCTTCATTTTCAGTACAATACAATACAATACAATACAATACAATAATTTTCCATTTCCTTTTGGTTGTATATAATCAAACAAGTGCTACTTCCTTTACTTTTATCACCTGGATGACCCAATATAGCATTTTTCAATATCCTTATTCAAATTTATCATGCTATTAGCTGTTACATCTCATCAGTTGCTTTGACTCATCTATTAAATTTAATCCTTAATAATTCTTTTCAATTATCATGCATCCTTATTTATTTCAAAAATATTTCTCATCTCTTATCTTATATTAATTGCCCTTTATTACTAATTCTTAAACATTAATTATCCATAAATAACATCTAAATCCTACAGAATATTATCATAACAATAACATTACTGGGAAGAAAGAAAAAGAAAAAAAACCCAATTTCATAAACATGGACCAACTTAATTTCTATCATTTCATAATAACATAATCAACTTAAAAACATAATAATTGTTTCTTAATTAAAATTTAATATTCAAATGTTAATCCGACTAATCAGTATAAATTTCTTTTATTCATTGATCACTGCTTCACATTTGGACTATCAGACTTCCAATCAGACAAAACCAATGATTTTTATTTAATTCAAATGTATCCTTACAACTTACTATAATGAGAGAAAACATTAATTTGATTTAATTTGATTTTATTGGATTTGTATGCTGCCCCTCTCCATTGACTCGGGGCGGCTAACAACAGTAGTAAACAACATATGACAATCCAATATTAAAACAATTAAAAACCCTTATTGTAAAACCAAACATACAGACATACCATGCATAAAATTGTAAAGGCCTAGGGGGAAAGAGTATCTCAATTCCCCCATGCCTGGCGGCAGAGGTGGTTTTAAGAAGCTTATGAAAGGCAAGGAGGGTGGGAGCAATTCTAATCTCTGGGGGGAGTTGGTTCCAGAGGGCCGGGGCCGCCACAGAGAAGGCTCTTCCCCTAGGTCCTGCCAAGCGACATTGTTTAGTTGACGGGACCCGGAGAAGACCCACTCTGTGGGACCTAACTGATCGCTGGGATTAATAACTAAGGACTAAATAACAGTCACTCATGGACTGCTGATGAATGAAGTTAGTCACAAAAACATAACAGAAAATACATGGCCAAGGAATGTTTGTACCATGGTTATATAAAGTGATGAAAATATCACAGTATCTTTAACTACCCATAGTATATTTTACGAATTCCAATATGATATCATCAGCAACTTTTCACTTTGTGTAACTATGAATAATGTAGTAATGAAGTTCCTGTGTGATTCTATAGCAAAGAAATCGTATCCACTGTCATTTATGCTTATTACAAACTAAATAGGTATCATTCAAAGTGATTTGTTGATGCTAACATTGACATGCTTTCTTTTTGTTGCAGTCAACTTAAATTAAATGACAGATTTAATTTTCAGTTAATAAGAATTATTATGGGATAATTACAAACCAATTGATTAACAAAAAATATTACGGAAATAAAATAATTAAACAACTTCAATTATTGCGTTTCACAGGCATATTTTTATAATCAATCAACATTTGATCTTGTTCCCCATAAATCAAGCTTATTTAGGACATAATTTAATCTAGAGAAACAAATATCCTGGTTTTATACTATAAAACTATAATTTGTTTTGTCAAATAGCTGTTCCATTGAATAAATAGAATGGAACGGATTTTGAATTGTTAATTGCCAACAAATATACACCAAATATTGGTACAATTTTTATCTATGGCTATTTAAATCTCCCTGAAGTGCATGATGCTTACTCCAGAGTAAATAGATATTGAACTTTGGTATAAATTACTATAAGGTCTATGTTCCAGGCAAACATTTATCAGAGAACTCTTTCAAAGTGCTACATCTCCATGCCAAAAATGTATATGAATTGGATTTCTGCTTATCTTATTGCAACTAAAGGCAACAGTCTTTTATTGAAAAAATATGATTTGGGAAACACCAAATAATTCTTAGAGGTTTCAGAATTCACCTGAGAGTTTTCTCTCTGTCTTCAGTTATCAGATAGGTTTTTTTTAACAAAAAATTATTATTATTATTATTATTATTATTATTATTATTATTAATTACATTTGTATGCCGCCCCTCTCTGCAGACTCGGGGCGGCTCACAGCAACAATAAAAAACAATATACAATACAAATCTAATATTACAAAGTTAAAAACCCATAATTTAAAAAACATGCACACAACATACCATACATAAACTATATAGGCCTGGGGAAGATGTCTCAGTTCCCCCATGCCTGATGGCAGAGGTGGGTTTTAAGAAGTTTACGAAAGGCAAGGAGGGTGGGGGCAATCCTAATCTCTGGGGGGAGCTGGTTCCAGAGGGTCGGGGCCGCCACAGAGAAGGCTCTTCCCCTGGGTCCCGCCAGACGACATTGTTTGTCTTTCTTCATGCAGAACCTTTCAGAAAATATATGGTACACCCAATGGTAAAATCCAAATTTTTTTACTACCAGTTCTGTCGGCGTGGTGTGACTTGGTGAGTGTGGTGAGGCCTGGTGGGCTTGGCAGAGGAAGGATACTGCAAAATTTCCATTCCCAGCCCACTCCAGGGGAAGGATACTGCAAAATTCCCATCCTTTCTCCATTCCTGGGGGAAGGATATTGCAAAATCTCTATTCCCACCCTACCCTGGGGACATCCAGAGGTGGTATTTTAACTACTCAAAATTTCTGTTACCGGTTTTGTGAACTACTCAACATTTCTGATACCATTTTTTCAGAACCTGTCAGAACCTGCTGAATTTCACCCTTGGTACACTTTGTTAATTAGTGAGCCCTACAGTTTTATCCTCTGCGATTACCGACTGTGTAGCAAAGATGCTTTTTCAAGAGGCAACTGGAGACATTTCGCTTCTTATCCAAGAAGCTTCTTCAACTCTGACTGGATGCTGGGATTTATACTCCTTGCAGACATATGATCATTTGCATTCTTTTAGAGAGCTGTTGAGAGCAGTGTTCCCTCTAATTTTTTTGGGGGGTGGGCGGAAAAGTATAGTGTCTGAGCGGCAGTCCCTTTGGGACTGGGCGGCACAGAAATAATAAATGAATGAATGAATGAATAAATAAATACGGTGTGTCTATAACAGTGAGCTCATAATAGGGCAACTCTATCAATATCAAAATGCCACTTAAATAGTTGAGTTAGTTTCAAACTAGATTTTGATTTTCTCTCTTCCTTACTCCCATTCTTTTTCTTTCTCTTTTCCTTCCTCTCTTTTTTCTATCTGTTTCTCTCTCTTCCTCTCTCTCTCCTTCCCTCTCACTCTTTCCCTCTCGGCTTCTGGGCAGGTTTGGAAAACTCTGAGTTGATGATGATTTTTAAGTGCGCGATTGCTCACTGCTCAGCTTAGAGGGAACTATGGTTGAGAGGCCAGTTGGAAGTTTATCTGTGTCCTCAGGATTACCTGTGTAGTGCAAATGGGCGTGGACTCTGAAAGGAAATTATTTTGTCTACCCCTAACTCCTCGCGCAACCGCTCCTCCCAGATTCCCACAGCAAGAAACATTCCAAAATAATCTGAATGAATGAAATATTCTCATTGAATGCTTTGTTCTGTACAAAGTTGAATGTGCACAACAGCATATTAAATTGATTGTCAATCAGTGTTACTTCCTAAGTGGACAGTTTGATTTCACAGAAGTTTGATTTACTTGGAGATATATTGTGTTGTTTCAGTGTTCCCTTTATTTTTCAGAGTAGTGTATTTTATTCAGATGGAAACCCTTTTTAGTGACTCTTCTGTGAAAAATCTCCAAAACGTACATCCAATATTTCAAATGTATCTACCAGGAATATCAGAGTTGGCAGCAATCTTGGAGGTCTTCAAGACCAACCTCTGCTCAGACAGGAAAATGTATACCATCTCTTCTTAAAAACTTCCACTGTTGGAGCATCCACAGGTTCTGGAGGCAAGTTGTTCCACTTATTAATTGTGCTGTCAGGAAATCTCTCCTTAGATCAAAGTTGCTTCTCTCCTTGATTAATTTCCATCCATTGCTTCTTGTCCTGCTTTAGAGAATGGCTTGATTGCCTTTTCTTTGTGGCAGCCCCTAAAACATTAGAAGACTGCTATCATGCCACCCTAGCCCTAGTCCTTCTTTTCATTGGACCAGACATACCCAATTCCAGCAACTATTCTTTATATGTTTTAGCCTCCAATCCCCTAATCATCTTTGTTGTTCTTCCAATCCAGAAAGGTTGCTTTTCACTTACTGATATGTCGGAAAAAAGGCCCGAGAGGCCAGGTTGCAGTAACGATGGTTTATAAACGATCAGTAAACAGAACAGAGAAAAACCCCTTTGACAGGTTATTTATACTTCCAACTAACTGACAGAACAACCAACCACAGAGCAGTAACGATCCCGCCCAAACAAAGCTTTCCAACAACAACCAATAGCTTAAGGAGAAAGGTTTACCCAATGAGGAGATACATAACACTTACCTTATGTTGTGGTTAGCTCTGGCCCAACTCCTGCCCCAAGGACTGTGGATGTGGGGGAGACATCCACATGCTGCAGGCCTGTTTTGCCCCCCCCCCCTCGGGGAATCTGCTGATGAAGGCTCCTTTGACGAAGGAGACATGAGTGACAGGGAGGAGGAGAGTATGGCAGACAGCTCAGAAGGAGATCAATTATCTAGCTCCTCCTTGGATTCAGAACAAGAGTTAATGATACAGCCACGCATGCGGAGAGCGAGGCATAGGCAACAACAACTGAGAGATTATTATCAAAGAAAATGAGGCCACCTGTGGTTGGGTGGGGCTGTGGTAATTAGTGAGGCTGCTATAAATAGCAGCCTGTGGGTTTGGCCATTATGGAGGATTATCTGATTGTTGTGTTTCGTGACTGCTTTACTGACTTTGACCTTTTGTGTGCTGATTTTTCCCTGCTTTGAAACTAAGCCAGAGCAAAGTGTGTTTCACTTTGTGAAAGAAGGACTGTGAATTACCTCACAGCTGCAAGCTAAGTATCACAGAACTGATAAGGGACTTGTACAAATTACCAGTTTGTTTGGAGACAAGTGCTCTTTGCTATACCAAAAGAGGGCTTAGGTTAAGTAAATTTTCATTATAAAGAACATTGTTTTGAATTTTCAAACGTGTGTGTCTGAAATTTGTACCTGTGAATTTTTGGGAGAAGTCTACCAGAGAGCCCGACAGAACACCTTAATTACAATTTTGGAAAGTATACATTAACCTTTACCGGAAATATAAATATGCAGTATTTGCATATTTATTTCCTCCAGAAATCACTCACGAAGCCTGGCGGTTTCTACTTTATAGAGGGCAAATAAAGGTATCATCTTTTAAAAAATGGAATGCCCAATCTAAGAACAGCTTAATGATTAAGGCCTGTAAGAAAGAAACTCCACACCTTAAAAATGTCCCAGCAACTGTTAGCTTTGGACAGCAGGTGGTCAGGTTTCAATTTTTCCAATACAGTATGTCTTTCTTCATAAATCACTCTGTGCAAATTTTATGCAAATTTGCATTTTCTTTCCTTCTTTTTTAAGTGAAACATTTTTTCTCTTTTGGGCAATTGGCTACCCTAAAGAATTGCCCTTGTTTCTCAATGACTCTCAAGAGAGATATTCCTTTATATAATCTCTGGAGATTTTCTTCTTCCCCTTGAAATTTCATGGAGGTTTAAATGGCAGTTCTCTGTAGTTCCCAAGGCCTGTAACACTTTCCCTTCCCATTTTATTTGAACAACTACACTAAATCACATTTTGCAGCGGCTTGAACTGCTGGATTTGTAAGGATCATAAAACTCTTTTTCAGCCCAGCAGTAAAATAGATCAGGGGGAATCCTACACAAATATCAAAAATAATCTCCCCCTCTCCCTTTGATTAAATTAATAAAGTGAGGCTACTACTGAAGGAAAACATGGAACTCATTCCAGAAACAAGTAGTTATTCCTAAAACCACCAGAGCTGGTTTTCAAAAATTTGGATGACTTATAGAGTCTACCAAAGAAGTAGACTTTTCCCTGTTTTGATTGCCATCTAGTGGCTGTCCAGATTTCTGCAACCCAAATCTGATAACCATAATATTAGTGCAAGTGTGAGGTCTTTGATGTTCTCTGATGTTTTAGACATTTCATTACCTAACTAAGTAGCATTATCAGTAGTGAATTATCAGCATCGTCAGGATCAGTTGGATAATGAAACATCTCCAAAAAAACAACCAAGCTCAGAGAACACAAAGGACCCACAGTTCAACCTTGAGCTACAAATATTCTCTTCTATTGATATTAGTGCAGGTAAATAATTTCACTGGCCCAACTGTGCATCACGAGACAAATCATTATCCTTGCATCTTTGCAAAGTAGCTTTCTCTTATCAAAATGAAAGAATAGCTTTCTGGAATAAATAATGTTCTCTTCAAGCCTTTGTAATGCAGTTGTTTGCAGTGGGATCATTTGTTGCTTTTGAAAGCCCTGGGCCAGTGATGGCAAACCTTGTTTCCCTTGGGAACTAAAATAGCGTGTCTGTGCTCTATCGCTCATGCGTGAGTGCCCACACCCACAATTCAATGCCTGGGGAAGGCAAAAACAGCTTTCCCCACCCCCTGGAGGCCGGAAAAGATCTATTTCCCAACTTCTGGTGGGCCCAGTAAGCTCCTGTTTCACCCTCCCCAGGCTCCAAAGGCTTCCCTGAAACTGTGGGAGGGTAAAAACGCCCTCCCCCATCCCCCTGGAGGTGCTCTGGAAGCCAAAAATGCTCTCCCAGTGCCCCTGTGTGAGCCAAAAATCAGCTGGTCAGCACACACATGAATGTTGGAGCTGAACTAGAGCAACGGCTCATGTACCAGCAGCTATGGCTCCACGTGCCACCTGTGGCACCCATGCCATAAGTTCTCCACCCACCCACTCTCCCTGATGATGGTCATTTTGCTGGCAAATTCTAAATGAGATTCCTGTATAGAAACAAAAACCTCTGCATGGATTAAAATTACATTGCCTATAAGCAGAGGTGGATTGCCATTACTGTTGCTACCAGTGCGCTGTGCACCCAGCTTCAGTTATTTTGCGTGGGCGCATGCGTCTCAGCGTGTTTTTGCTGCTGTGCATGCACAAGAAGCAAAATCTCATGAGAGGACGTGTACCTATGTGAGATTTTGCCTTTTTTTTTTGCTTCCGCACATGCGCAGAAGCAAAACACCACCAAAATCTCAGGCACGCATGCGTCCCCTTGCAAGATTTTGCTTTTGCGCATGCACACGAAGCAAAAATACAGAAAAAAAGATGGTGATGCCATCTGCTCGGCAGCGCAGCGACTGGCACAGTAGTGGCCGTGCGCAAATTGCACAATCTGGTGGCCGCTACTGGTGCACCATTCCCTACTGTACTGATAGCAACCCACTACTGCCTATAATATAATTTAGGTCAGGGGTAAAATTCAAAATTTTAATGGGGTCAGTGAAGGGCTGCAAAAATTTTTACTACCACACTGTGGGCGTGGTCTGCCAGCCATGTGACCAGATAGGAGTGGCTTGATGATCATGTGACCAGGGGTTGGTTTAAAGATCATGTGACTGGCTTGAAGGTGGCCAACTTGACGTCACTCACATCAAGGGTTAGGGTGCCTGGCCTCTCCTCGCCTCAAAGAGATACAATTTCCCTATCTATTTACTATTACTGAACATCCAAAATATACTATTTAATTCTATGTATATATGCTGTATGTGTACATACATATTACACGCAGGCACACAAAAATATACATTATCTACTGTATAAACTGTATGTGTATGTACACACATAAACACACAGATTTTCAAAAATTCTACACATTCAACCTCATTTACTGCGATAGAAAAAACAAACCCCAAACCCACAATGGAAAACAAGAAAAAAAAAATCATTTTTTTCCTCCCAATTCTGCGTAACTGACTGTACCCGTAGGAGACCATCACTGAATGGGGTGTATCTTGCTAGATTTGTGAGGCCGAGTCTGAGGTTGGACTACCAAAACCGACTTCCTGTATCACGGAGTCTTTATCCAGAGGTATTCATGATGGTTTCTGGTAGACGATTCTTTTCTCATGACTGGTTCTGTTAGGTTTTTTCCTCTCCTTTAATTCTTCTAATACACCATGGCAACTCTTGAACAGATACCCCCAAGATTCTCTAGAGCGGTTACACTACAGAATCCTTATAAACCTGTTACATAATGAAACAAAGATTTCACTGACACAAATCAAATCACCCACTGAAACAGTTCCAAATTTGTAGCAGGAATAAGAAAACTGTATAGATAAAAGACATAAAAAGCAAAGACTCTCTGATTAGATCCAAGCCAGTGGTATCAAGTAGCTTTGCTCATTTAACCTGTCTTCTGATCACAGCCCAGCCGTCATATCGCTGCAGGGTGGATGTGTTCATTCTGAACTATTAATCTGTTTCAAAATGCCATAACATTTCCATGAAGAACTTCCTAATTTTCCCCCCCCAGAAATTAAATGTCTCTTTAAAGTTCATTCTCTCCTGCTGCAACTAATTGAAATGAGATTTGGTTTATCTTTATGACATGAAAATGGTATTGAGTTTCATAATAATAACAATAATGATAACTCTATAGATTTTAGGACTAGTAGTTAATAATTATAGTAAATGTGAAGATTAGACAAGAGTAATGCAGCATAAACATACCATTATTATTCGTTGGAAGGTGTGACCGGAGGCACATTTTTAACGCTGGCTTATTCACATTGTATTTATTTTCATCTCTCATTGAATTTGAGCCAAATGATTTAATAAACAGGGACCCAGAAGTAAAATAGCTGGGGAAGCAGGGTAGGTTTTTTTTTAACCTGACAAAAGGGGACACAAAAATGTTTTGTGTCAGTGGACTGACATAAAAAAGTCCAGATGCATAAGTTGATTTTATTATTTCTTCTCTCCCACATGATTATATTTAGTTAAATTTCTTTTTTGTTTAAAAGTTTCTTACAATTCTATGCTTTTTTAACACTTTCTTCCATGTCAAAAAACAATGTGCTCCTATTGACCTCAATTTGCTGAGAACCAGCAATGAGTTGCTCCGAGTTCGGACTGGTTCTTAGAACCGGTAGCGCCATGGCCTGATGCTCTGCCCACCCACCCAGAATGCTCCGCCCACCTGCCCTGGACGCTTCTGCGCATGCACAGAAATGTTATCCACATGAACCAGTGTCGAATTATTTTACAACCCACCACTGCTGAGGACATAATGAGCAATCCTCGAATACAGCTCATCTGTTTGGAACCCATATTGCATCTCAGACATTAACACCCTTGAAAATGTCCAAAGATACTTCACCAGAAGAGCCCTTCACTCCTCCACTCGAAACAGAATACCCTACGAGACTAGACTTTCAATCCTGGGCCTAGAAAGCTTAGAACTAAGATGCCTTAAACAAGATCTAAGTATTGCTCACAAGATCATATGCTGCAACGTCCTGCCTGTCGGCGACTACTTCAGCTTCAACCATAACAACACAAGAGCACACAACAGATTTAAATTTAATATTAACCGCTCCAAACTTGACTATAAAAAATATGACTTCAGTAACCGAGTTATCAAAGTGTGGAACTTGTTACTGGACTCCATAGTGTCATCCCCAAACCCCCAACACTTTACCCTTAGATTATCTACGGTTGACCTATCCAGATTCCTAAGAGGTCAGTAAGGGGCGAGTACAAGTGCACTAGAGTGCCTTACATCCCCTGTCCTATATCTCCTATATCTCCTATACCTTTCTTCTATTCCTATATCTCTTCTTCTATTCTTTCATTGATATGTTCTATTACTATACCTTCTTTTCTATTATTTCTTAGATATATTTTACTATGAGTATCTCTTCTATAACATTCTTCGTGTATTTTACTATGTGTATATAGATATATACCCACTAAAACCCTCATTGTGTATTGGACAAAATAAATAAATAAAATAAAATAAAATAATAAAATAAAATAAAATAAAATAAAGTAAAGTAAAGTAAAGTAAAGTAAAATAAAATAAAATAAAATAAAATAAAATAAATAAAATAAAATAAAATAAAATAAAATAAAATAATAAAATAAATAAAATAAAATAAAATAAAAAATAAAATAAAATAAAATAAAATAAAATAAAATAAAATAAAATAAAATAAAATAAATAAAATAAAATAAAATAAAATAAAATAAAATAAAAAAATAAAATAAAAAATCAGTAGTCCTTCCAGATGATCATTCCAAAAATTGAAAGAACATTCCACAATTGTATATAGTTTTGCATTTCATCCATATTTCAGTCATTCATCCACTCACATCCATTCTGGAGTGGCTAGTAGATTAGAAGAAGATCCCACTTCCAACCTTTCTATGCATTGGGTCTTTATATCCACTTCATTGTCAATTTTAATGTTTTAATTTCAGTACCCAAAGTTTTAATATTTTTTTTAACCCTTTAATAATTGTATCCTGTTATTTATGACACTGTAAGCCACCCAGAGTTTCTTAATAGTAAGATGGATGGCATATAAATTTGATAAATAAATTAGGCTTCTTGTTCTACATCCTTCCTATACTAGCTGTTCTACTTAGGCTTGTGTGCAATTGTAGCAGAACACATCATACTTCCCAATTAACCTATCTTTGAATGTACCCTAGAAATTTTGAGTTGGCTTTCAATACTAGCAGATATAATGTACTATATGCAAGCTGTTTAAAGGATGCTTTTAAATGAAAAGAGTTGTTTTTTGTGAAATGGATAGCCTTATACATTTATTTATTTATTTTATTAGATTTCTATGCCACCCTTCTCGACTCATGGCGGCATACAACATTAATACAACAATATATAAGAAATATAATGCAAAATATAAAATTTTCTGAACACATTTAAAAGACCCCATGAACACTCACATACATTCATACAATCCAATCATATTCATCCAAATGGGATGAATAAAACCAGCAAGAAATAGTTGTGCAATACTATTCTTTGAGAAGAAGACAATGTACATATTGATGTTCTATGGACAATTTATTTAGATTTATTTTAAAATTCAGGATGCTTGTATGCTCAGTCAACCAGAGGGATTCCAATCTCTCTCTCTCTCTCTCTCTCCCCCTTCCAATGCCTGGAGGCTGTAATAATTGTAAAGACAAGGGGCTTGACGAAAAGAGGAATTTAGAAAGGAAGGAAACTAGCCACTGAAAATTAAAAAAGAGCATCTCCAGGAGAGATGAAGAGCTTCTTAGCAGGAAGGGATTAGTTGACACAGTACACAATACCGTCTTTCAAATAGATCACTGTTTTATTCCGTGAAGACCTATTTATACAACTCTTTAAATTGCAGATGAGACACCTACAGTAATTCCTGGATTTAGGAAGCTTGGGAGAAACAATATCATTGACGTGATGGACCATTGCTTCTTTTCCCCCCTGAGTTTATGATCCATCATGATTATGACATATAGCGATAGGTGCATAAAATGTGGTTTGTTTCTACACGGCTGTGAAAAATCCCACTGAACAATTCTTTTGTAATAGAAGCGGTTATTACCATTCAGGCCAAAATGCTTTTAAAAAGTGGTTCCCCTCCTTGTTATTGCTTTCTTTTCTTTACTTCTGCTTTTCAACTTCACTGTTGGATTGTTAGTTGATAGTTAATATGCTTCCATTAACAGAATATCAGAGTAACAGAATTGAAAGTGATCTTCATTTCAGACAAATAGTTGTCCAATCTCTTTTTAAAAACCTTTAGTGATGCTCCATTAAACCGTATCCCACTGTATTGTCTGAATGTCCGAATGTGTTAATGTCTGAAGCCTTTTGGCTGCCTCAATTTTATTGAACGTATTTGTCCAGGTGATAATATGTCTAAAAATAACCCCTTAGGTAACAATACTTGCTAGCTGATGGGGTTCCAGAAAAGAAAGGCCGCTCCAAGTCTTCGGAGAGGGGCGGCATACAAATCTAATTAATAATAATAATAATAATAATAATAATAATAATAATAATAATAATAATAATATACTGGTCCTTAGTTTGTTTCACCTTGAGAAGCGTCAACAATAGGAAGCTTCTCAAGGTGAAGCAAACTAAGGACCAGTACAGAAAAACTGTAACTCAATGTCGTATGGACAGTTGGCGGAACAAAGCATTGCATGGACAGTTCTTGGAGAAGATTGAAGGCAAAGTGGATAAAGAAAAGACCTGGTCATGACTTACAAGTGGAACACTCAAAAAGGAGACAGAAGGACTAATACTGGCGGCACAAGAACAGGCCATTAGAACAAATGCCAGAATTAAAAAATCAACAGACGATCCAAAGTGCAGACTCTGTAAAGAAACAGATAAAACAATCGATTACATACTCAGCTGCTGCAAAAATATCACACAGACTGACTACAAGCATAGACATGATGCTGTGGCACAGATGATCCACTGGAACTTGTGCCAGAACTATCATTTACCAGTGGCAAAGAACTGGTGGGATCATAAGCCTGAAAAAGTGGTCGAAAATGAGCAAGCAAAACTACTGTGGGACTTCCGACTTCAGACTGACCGAATTCTGAAGCATAACACACCAGATATCCTGATTGTGGAGAAAAAGAAAGTATGGATCATTGACATCACAATCCCAGGGGACAGCAGAATTCAGGAGAAGCAGCTAGTGAAATTAGTGAAATACGAAAATCTAAAAATCGAGTTGCAACGACTCTGGCATAAGCCAGTGAAAGTGGTCCCAGTGGTACTTGGCACGCTGGGCGCAGTACCAAAGGATCTCAGCGGACATTTGAAAACCATCGGAATTGACAAAATCTCCATCTGTCAATTGCAAAAGGCCGCTTTACTGGGATCGGCAAACATAATTCGTCGCTACATCACTTAGTCTTAGGTGCTTGGGAAGCGCCCGACTGGTGATGAAATACGAAATCCAGCATACTGATCTCATTTGCTGTGTTGTATTGACATAATAATAATAATAATAATAATAATAATAATAATAATAATAATAATAATAATATTTTGCAATTATTTCTTCAAATACTTGCAAAAGGGTACAAATATTTGGGTATAGGTATAGGTAATCCTTGACTTACAGTCCTTGATTTCGTTTAGTGTGAACCAGTGGAACAGCTTGTCTTCAGAAGTTGTGGGAGCTTCATCACTGGAAGCTTTCAAGTTACAATGGCACCGAGAAATGACTTATGGCAGTTTTTCACATTTATGATTGTGGCAGTTTCCCTTTGGTCATGTGATCAAAATTCAGAAGCTTGGGACCTGGCATGTATTTATGATGGTTGCAGTGTCTCTAGGTCATGTGATCACCTTTTGTGACTTTCTGGCAAGCAAAGTCAGTAGGGAAGTCAGATTCATTTAACAGCTATGTTACTCGCTTAACAATTGCAGTGATTCACTTAATAACTGTGGCAAGAAAGGTTGTACAATGGGGCAAAACTCACTTAACAACTCTCTTGTTTAGCAACAAGAAAATTAGGCTCTATTTTGGCCATAGTCAAGGACTAACTTAACAGTGGCTTCCAGATTTCAGAAAAGGAGCCAATGAGACTATTAGCCTGCTCCCTATTATTCAATGTTCTCACTGGTCTCCAAAAGGAGAAATGTGAGAACTTTACCTGGCTCTGGATGCAGAGTGTGCAGTTCGAACCACAAATAGTTTTGTCAATTTAATGGAAGGCGCATCAGTAATAGCCCAATGCCTAACATTGCATTGTTGTCCACTAAGACTCCAAGGGATCCTGTAATCTTAGTAGATGACCAATTAAATATGAGCCAAGAGTGTACAATAGCAGCCAAAAAAAGCCAATGCAATCCTAAATTGCATTAAAGAGGGATGCAATCAGGCATGGGGGAACTGAGATATTCTCCTCCCCCTAGGCTTACAAAAAATGTATGCATGGTATGTCTGTATGTATGATTGGTTTATTAAATTAGAGTTTTTAAATTAACTTAAATATTAGATTTGTTTATATTGTCTTATTGTTGTTGTTAGCCGCCCCTCTATGGAGAGGGGCGGCATACAAATCTAATAAATAAATAAATAGATAGATAGATAGATAGATAGATAAATAAATAAATAAATATCAAGTGAGGTACTAATACTAGCTTTAGTAAGACCACACTTAGAATACCTAATGTTTCTTTTTTACTAGTATCATGTATATTTTATTATCTTTGTATACCACCAATATGTACTTGAAAAAACAAACAAACAAACAAAATAATAGAATATTGCATTCAGTTAGAAGATGTTGTGACTCTAGAAAGAGTACAGCGAAGAGCAAACAAGATGATTAGGAGACTGGAAGCTAAAACATATGAGGAATGGTTGTAGGAACTAGGCATAGCTAGTCTAGTGAAGAGAAGGACCAGGTGAAACATGATAGCAGTGTTCCAATATTTGAGGGGCTGCCATAGAGAGGAGGGAGGCCAGACAAGGAATAATGGATGGAAACTGAACAAGGAGAGATTCAACCTGGAAATAAGGACAGTGAAAGCAATCAACCAGTGGAACAGTTTGTCTTCAGACATTGTGGGAGCTTCATCACTGGAAGTTTTCAAGAAAAGACTGGACTGCCATCTGTCAGAAATAGTGTAGGGTCTCCTGCTTGGGCGGTGGGGTGGGGGGAGGTTGATTAGATCAGAGGTCTCCAATCTTGGCAACTTTAAGACTTGTCGACTTCCGGGACTTCCGGTTGTGATGTCGCACTGCTGCCGGGCGATTCCCAATTTCTCCGGGATCGTTTCGGCATTTTGAATGTTTTTGATCACTGTATCGGGCGACTGCGGACCCGTAGAGCCCATGGTTTTGAGGAGGAAATTTCAGCGCACCGCGGGGTGGCCAATGGGCCCCCAGGAAGTGGAGAAACCCTCTTGGTCAATGCTTAAAGAGACCTGTCTTTGGACAGATCCGGAAGCGCCGTGTTCCTGACTCATTCTTGGAAGCTGCGGTAGCGACTTAGCACTTTGGGATCAAGACTTTGAAAGATTGTGAGTGATTTCAGTATTTGGACAGTAATAGAAGGTAATCCAGTCTTAAAGTTACCAAGGTTGGAGACCATGGGCTAGATGACCTACAAGATCTCTTCCAATTCTGTTAATCTGTAAATTGCGTTTGATATCTCTGAAGAATCCTGTTTTCAATAGGAACCTTGGAACCCACCATGAAACTGCTGATATCTGTGAAAATAAAGGCTGAATGTGTTCCAAAAAGCAGTCAAAGGAACATTCTGGAATGAAAAATGCCAGATTCCTCCAGACTTTTTATAGTTCTGTAACTAGTTTTATTTTAAATGCCAGTTTTATGGAGGAGTAATGGCTTTTGTCTTTCTTGCATTTCATAGTTTCATTTATTTATTTATTTTAAAGGAGGAAGTTGGTGGTTTAAGATACTTTCGCAAGATGCGTAGAGATCTTATTAGGGAGATTAAAAGTGTTAATGAGAAACTCTCAGCTTCTGGATTTCTCCCCAAACAAAGCAAAGCATGAAGGAATGATTTCCACTCTACGGAATATTTATTTAAATCCCTTAGCTAATGAAGATATGAAGATATTCCTGCTCCTGTTCAACTCTGAGATGGTTATGAATAGGAAAAAGCAAGAGTTTAACAGGACAATGCAGAGCCAAATGAACAAAAATGATTACCATTTCATTTAATTGATGCATAAATATGCTTATTTCTTCTTTATTACACAATTTCCCTCTTTTTCACCCCAGACCTAAGTCTTGCAATTCAGTGGCAATTTTCAGAGGGGGATCTGGGATCATAGGAAAACCTCCATGATTCTCAGGCCACAAGTTATTCCTTCCAATTATAACAGGTGGTATTAGACAAGCATGATTACATTTCCGAATTTAAGTTGCAAATGACAATAACAAAGGTCTCTATTAATTTGACTAGAGATGATTCCTTCTTTCCTTTGCAGGAACAAACAAAAGCAAGATTATCTGATGCCTTGGTTATTGCTCCAAATAAATTCACTTCAATATTGGACCAAAATGTTACCTTCTGGATACCACTTGTAAGGTTCACAATCCCAGCTAAAATGTACTCTAAACATTATTTATTTCATAGAATCTACCATACTCTCTCCATAAGATATTTTTTGAAATATAAAGGTAAAAAATAAATAGTGTAAGTACTGTCCCATTGATGGGATACTGGAGGTTTTTAAGAAGAGATTGGACAACACTTTTGTCTGAAATGATATCAAGTTTCCTGCCTGAGCAGGGGTTTGGACTAGAGGACTTCCAAGTTCCCTTCCAACTCT
Organism: Erythrolamprus reginae; assembly: GCF_031021105.1. Classification (NCBI taxonomy): domain Eukaryota; kingdom Metazoa; phylum Chordata; class Lepidosauria; order Squamata; family Dipsadidae; genus Erythrolamprus; species Erythrolamprus reginae. The sequence continues at coordinate 84,033,785 of NC_091952.1, read as the reverse complement.
GTTATTCTGTTACTAGACATAGCTTGCTATTGATTTAAACTACTGTACTTGCTTATTTACATCTTTTAGAATAGTTATGGGCAACTGCGACCCAGTAGTGAAATCCTCTCAGATCTGTCTGGCACCCACGAGTCGGTAACGGCGGCTGCAGCACATGGTTTCGAGAACCAGTAGTGGCGGCAACATGAGACTCCGCCCACCTGCCTGGATGATTTATGGTTTATTAGACTTGTATGCCGCCCCTCTCCGTAGACTCGCGGCAGCTCACAACAGTGATAAAGGCAATACATAATAACAAATCTAATAATTTAAATCTAAAAATAACAATAGTGCATTTAAAAGTCTAAAAACAAGGAACCCCAATATATAAAGATATACATACAATCCTATCATACACAAATATTATATAGGCAGGGGGAGATGTCTCAGTTCCCCCACACTTGACGACAGAGGTGGGTTTTGAGGAGTTTACAAAAGGCAAGGAGGGTGGGGGCAGTCCTGATCTCTGGAGGGAGCTGATTCCAGAGGGTTGGAGCCACCACAGAGAAGGCTCTTCCCCTAGGTACCGCCAGACGGCATTGTTTAGTCGACAGGACCCGGAGAAGATCAACTCTGTGGGACCTAACCAGTCGTGGGATTTGTGCAGCAGAAGGCGGTCAGTTACTTCCTGGTTTTAACCCTCTGTCCATGCACAAAGCTATCTGCAAATGCGCAGTGGGTCAAAAACTGGACATGATGTCAGCACGTGCACTTCCGAACCGGTAGGGAAGGGACATAGATTTCACCCCTGCTGTGGCTTCTTTATGACCTGTAGACTTCATCTCCCAGAATCCCTGAGCTTGCATTGTGACATTGCAGGCTTAGAAATTCTTGGAATTGAAGTCTGTAGGTCGTAAAGGGGTAATAGTTGCCCGTCTCTGATTTAGAATCATGACTTTGCGGAAATTTTATTTAAGCATTCTGTTTACAGTGTTAACTAAACCCAATAGCCTAGTGAAAGGTAATGCTGGCCCTGAGCCCTTCTCTATTACTATGTATTTGTTCACATCCTTGATGCATTAAATCTCTTTCTCGCTCCCTCTCCTGGGTGTTTCAAAACATGAATATCGGTGACTATAAGAGAGTCTACTTTATAGACATATAATCAATGAAAAGGCGTTAATCTCCCCTAATGCTCTCTTCATCTATTGGAAAGGTAACTCCAATAAAATGAGGTGGGCAAATCTTTCAGACAGTAATATGAAACTCAGAAAATGTTAAATCTTCATTATCAGAGGGCTGGACTCTTGTTCATGTGGTATGCTGCTCCTCTTGACCCCTGATAGATTTATTAAGGTGTTTAATAAACAAAAGTAAAAGAAACATCTTTGGTGCTTTTTAAAGGCTGCATCTTGTAAACTCCTGCATTTGGGACATGTTTAATATGCCTGTGAGCAGAATTCCCTGCATTCAGTCAAGATTTCTTAAAGGACAGATTCTCTGTAAATTATTAACTTTTATTGCCGCCTTCTCCAGATTCATTTAGATTAACATTTAGCATCGTTACTCTTGAACTGACAAGCTGTAAGGATTCCCCCCCTTCTTTTGTTAAAGGAAGATGCACCGTATATATTGCTGACCTTTTGCTTATCTGGAACTTAACACAATAAAGTAGTGGAATGGCAGGTTGAAGGCCGAGGGGTTATGGTTTGAGTTTTCAAGAGTAACTTCAGGAGGGAAAGAAAAGGGGATCTGATAGCATAAGCTCGGGGTGAAGTCATTTTTTTTTTTAAAAAAAAGGATATTTGCATTTCAAATATTAATTATCTGCACTAGGCAATTTCAGGGATTTCATCTTTGCACAAATGAAGGGCCACTCCAAATGTCTGACCCTTTTCTGAATTCCTGACCACCAATGTCAGGATGCTGCAGGCTATTTTTGAAAAAGAAGAAGAAAAAAGTCTAAAGGCTACACTGCCCCCTGAGTCTCAGGAGAAGGGCGGCAAAGAAATCGAATAAATAAACAAATAGATAATTTATACACAACATGCACCAGTGGTTCAGTGATGTCACTAGTGGGGAAGTCTAAAATTTCCAGTCCATATCTTAAAGTTTGGAAGAGGAGGGCTGGGTGAACAGAGAATTTAGGAAGTCTAAGTAGAATAGCGTATTAATCCTGTTGAAACAAATATTAGATATCTCAAGTTTCAATTTGTTTAGAAAAGCAGTAAACTGTACATAGGCAATATGCCAGACCTTGGACGTTAATGAAAAGACCACAGTTGATGCATTGTCTATAGCAGTGACGGTGAACCAATGGCACGGGTGCCACAGATGGCATGCGGAGTCATATCTGCTGGTATACAAGCCATTGCTCTGCTCAGCTCCAACATGCATGTGCATGCTGCCCAGTTGATTTTCAGCTCACATGGAGGCTATGGGAGGGCATTTTTGGCTTGCAGAGGGCCTCCAAGGGAATGGAGGAGAGCATTTTTCCCTCTCCAGGCTCCAGGGAAGCCTCTAGAACCTGAGGAGGGTTAAAAACAGGTCTACCAGGCCCACCAGAAGTTGGGAAATGAGCAATTTCTGCCTCCAGAGGCCTCGAGGGGGACAGGGAGGCTGTTTTCACCTCCCCAGGCATGAATATGGGCACTCATGCATACGTGATAGTTGGTACCCATGGGAAAAGAAGTTCGCCATCACTGGTCTATAGGATGAAAAAAAACAGGCAGATCCAAGGCAGTACAAATCTTCTGTATCATTTCCGGTCCTCTGCAGGAAGGTTGAAATTGCTCATTTTGGGGGGCAGTAAAGCACAAAAGCAGAATTGGTGCAGGGAATGTTTGTGAGAATGTTTGTTAGAGCTATCAGTGGGTTCTAGATAAACTTACATTCAGGATGTGTGGCAACCAGTAGGGGAAAAGTTAGTAGAAGATAGGAAATGACAAGCCTTTAGCAAGCTCCAGAAGAACTTTTCACACGTTGAAACGTTGTCTTTGAATCTGCCAAGATTGTCTATCACAGTGTTTCCCAACTTTGGCAATTTGAAGACATCTGGACTTCAACTCCCAGAATTTCCCAGCCAGCATTCGCTGGCTGGGGAATTCTGGGAGTTGAAGTCCAAATATCTTCAAGTTGCCAAGGTTGGGAAACACTGGTCTACCAGCTGAAAACCTAATATGCTTTTGGCCAAGACAAGAGGAACCAACAAACAGATATGTGGATAGTTCACTTTGTTCTCCCCCCTGATTTTTCTCCACTTTTCCCACAATGCCTGAAGAAGAGATATTCAACTATGTGTTCGTCTGAAGAAGGGTCATTTCTTCTGCACATTTTCATCCATGTGTTCCATTTAGGATTTCATTTTGGACGCCCAAATGGAAATCCACTAGGCATTTATAGGTAGGTGACTACTTTTTCAAAACTAATATTTCTATAGAATTCAGCAGTCCCCTAATCAAGAGGCTACATGAAGAGGGATTTCTGCAATCCTTTCCCTGTCTCCTTTTTAATATATTTTTAACATGCAACGATTAGCAAAGAAGCTAAGTCTATAACGAAGGCCCTTCTTGGAGGATAAATGCATCATTATCCCGAGCTCATAAAATGTTACAGGACTGCTGTTGAGAAAACCAAGCTGAGTGACAAGGCAGAGCTTTTGATGTGCGAAATAAAGGTAGCCTTCTGGGACTTATTGTCTTACTAACACCACAACACTCTTTCCCCCCCAGTATGTGGGCATATCCAGAGGAGTCTGAGCCTCCTTGCTCCATCCCTCTGCTGTGGGTAGCAGTCACTTCAAACATAGCTTCATGAATAGGAGCTCATTTGACCCTTGACCAGAACCAGCCTCTAAACTGGCAGACAGAGAATCGGAGTAATTTGTATAATTTCAATTAGTTACTAGCTGCATAACATAGGGGTCACGGCTTTCCAAGGATGATCATTGCCCATGGCAACCCGGCTTCAATGTACAATCCGTTTCAAAATACTTTCACTTAATAAATGTAAGTTCATATACAAAGCTCAATTGTTGAACGGGGACAACAAAGCTAATTATCTCGTGCTGCCCCTGAATGAGCGGAAGATGACATAATTTTGTCGGCAAGTTGCTTGTTATTAACAAAAGGGAACAAGAAAACAAGAAAAGGGGAATGGCAACTAAATGGCTTTAATAATGCCAGATGAATGAGGCATATTGATCTCTGGCTATGTTTAAAAAAAAAAGACAAGTTTGTGTAAGAGCACTGTTGTTGTGCTACTGTGAGCAGGCGGTTTTTGTTCCGCAGTTTGTTCTGCGCACCAAAATTCTGAAATTCTAAAATCAATGTTGCTATTGTTGGGCCCAAACAGGACACCCATACTCCAGACAATGCAAAGAATTTCAAAATATAGATAGCTGCCTGATTACATACAGATTGAACTGTGAGAAAGCTGCGGTTGTTGGTTCCCCCCCCCCCCCCGATCACCCTTTCCGAAAGAAAGGAAAGCTTGTTCGGAGTCGCACACAATGGCGTGTCTACATGGCCTGCAAAACTTCTCAAAGGCGATGCAATAATTCAAGCCTTTGATTTGAAAAATGTTTTCTGTGCCTTCCTCCACATCTGCAAATACCTCTTCTTGCCCCCTTTGATGCCAGCCAAAAGTTGTTTGCGCTTGAATACTTTCCACTCGAGAAAGGGAGAGGCAGAGAAAGAGACAACTGTGGGCCAGAAGGCTAACGGGAAGAAGGCGGACTGAAGTTGTTCTGCCTTGCCCGAAGAGTGGCTATTTGGCTTTTGTTTTTTGATTTAAAATAAAGGTTTCCTTCTCTCATGTCACAATCTATTAGCCACCCAGGAACCTGGAATCACAGTGCTTTCCCCTTCACACCCTACATGTGTAGCAGATTTGATGGGGTGTGCAAAGCATCACAGGCGCTGCACTGTGACTGCGTCGCCTGTAATCAGCCTGTGCTGCTGCTCAGATTAATCGTGACAGTAGGCAATATTTCCAACATTATTAGAAGAGAAACCTAATATTTTGGGACATTGGGGATCTCTGAGCGGTTGTCCATCAAAGTGAGGACCTTCATTTTCTCTTCCTTGGATGGGTAACTTTACCTATTAACCATTTAATGGGTGAGAGCTTCGTGCGCATCCCCACCCCAGTTTGGTCTGTTGCATGCGCAGCACATGTGAATGATAACCTGCTGGATGCCTAAAGTTAATCTTGACTGCTTTTTTGAGATTCCTGCCAAACTGCCTTTTTTTTTTTTAATACACTGATAGCGCTTTGGGGCATATCACCTGCTCCTTGAATCTGTTGAAGTGGGTCCCAGTTCAACCCTTCACCTCCTCATCTATTTGCTAATTTGTTTATAAATCTGTGAGCATTTGCAAGATGTAAAACCCAATATTAGTGTTTAGTTAGCATCTGTCCCATCTTTTGCATATAGCACGGTGGGGAATTGTTTTGCTCCGCCAATGATATCTCAAGTGCAAACTTGCTGAGCTACACCAAAGGTGAGTTTAAATATGGAAATATTATATTATGCAGTAGGGTGAACATGGTGTCAGAGTTAATGAAATTATGTTTGGGCTATTTAGAGGAATCCAACAGATAAATAAAGAAGATGTGGAAGATTTGCTTTAGCTTGGTAGACTACTCATCCGTATCAGCTGTAGTGGTAGCCCTATTCCTAATTCATTGGCATTGTAGTTTATAATCATTGATCTAAAAAAGGAGATGAATAAGACAGATTCTGAAGAATTCTGCCTTCTGTTTGCTTTGCAAATTTTTTCTTACAAGTCCTAAATTGTTGTTGTTGTTGTTGTTGTTATTGTTGTTGTTATTGTTATTTCAACAATACAACACAGCAAACGAAATCACTATGCTGGATTTGGTATTTCATCACCAGTCGAGTGGTCCCAAGCACCTAAGGCTGCGTGATGTAGCGACGAATTATGTGTGCCGATCCCAGTGAAGTGGCCTTTTGCAATTGACAGATGGAGATTTTGTCAATTCCAATGGTTTTCAAATGTCCACTGAGATCCTTTGGCACTGCGACCCAGCGTGCCAAGGACCATTGGGACCATTTTCACTGGCTTGTGCCAGAGTCGTTGCAGCTCGATTTTCAGATCTTTGTATTTTGCAAATGTCTCTAGCTGCTTCTCCTCAATTCTGCTGTCTCCTGGGATTGTGATGTCGATGATCCATGCTTTCTTTTTCTCCACAATCAGGATGTCTGGTGTGTTATGCTTCAGAATTCGGTCAGTCTGAAGTCAGAAGTCCCACAGTAGTTTTGCTTGCTCATTTTCGACAACTTTTTCGGGCTTTTGATCCCACCAGTTCTTTGCCACTGGTAAATGGTAGTTCCGGCACAAGTTCCAGTGGATCATCTGTGCCACAGCATCATGTCTATGCTTGTAGTCAGGCTGTGCGATCTTTTTGCAGCAGCTGAGTATGTGATCAATTGTTTCATCTGTTTCTTTACAGAGTCTGCACTTTGGATCGTCTGTTGATTTTTCAATTCTGGCTTTGACAGCATTTGTTCTAATGGCCTGTTCTTGTGCCTCCAGTCTTAGTCCTTCTGTCTCCTTTTTGAGTGTTCCACTTGTAAGCCATGACCAGGTCTTTTCTTTATCCACTTTGCCTTCAATCTTCTCCAAGAACTGGCCATGCAATGCTTTGTTCCGCCAACTGTCCATATGACATTGAGTTACAGTTTTTCTGTACTGGTCCTTAGTTTGCTTCACCTTGAGAAGTTTCCTATTGTTGACCTCCATCAACGCTGACTCTTTGTTCTCCTTCACATAGTCAGCTAATGCATGCTTCTCTTCTTCCACTATCTGCTGCTGCTGCTGCTGCTGCTGCTGCTGCTGCTGCTGCTGCTGCTGCTGCTGATGCACAGAAGCTAAATCTTGCTGGGATGCATGTGTGCACATACTCAAGATGCAGAACTATGCGTGCAGGTCCATTTTTGCTACCGGTACACAGTGTGACCCATACTGGGTAGCAACCCGATGCTGGGCACAACTCAACTTAACAACTCTCTTGCTTAGCAATGGAAATTTTGGGCTCAGCTCTGGTCATAAGTCAAGGATTACCAGCAGTAGAAAAATTAGCACCTCCTGGGGTATTTGTTTACAATTGACAATACTGTAGTTGACAATAGAATTATATATGGTATTTGGGACTGGGACTTGAATTCCTTATTTGAAAACACGAAGTAAGGATCTGATTAATATCTGATAATCTTAATATGGAAAAATTAACATCTCTTTGTAAAAAAACTATGTTTTTCTCCCCCCCCCCCTGGAGATGTATGATATGACCCATAGTTTAGGGTATTTTCCCTCTGAAGAAAAGAGCGAGAACAAATTAAAGCCAAAGAATTTCTGGATTTCTCTTCCAAAAGCATTTCAGCACTCCTAGCTACTTATTCCCACTGGCCCTATCCATCATCATTGATAGTCTGAGAACCAATTCATTTATCACATGGCTCTAACATTGTCACCTAGAGCTGTGGCTACATAGACCCAATTTCTTGGATTTGGTCTTTCATGTGGTCTCTTCCCTGCTGGCATCCACTCAATCACTCCACTTGCCATCTGAACTTCTTCCATATGTTATACAGTTCTCAACCACCTGGTGGTTGGGGTTGCAATGCCGACTTCTAGCGCTACTTTATTGCTCCTTTGTTTGTTCCCCCTGTACTGGTATCATCAAAGACTCTGCAATGCAATGACCGAAACACTTTTGGAGGTTTTTTTCTTTTCTTTTTTGCACATTTTTTTTGGGAATATGATATTTCAGACAGTATAAAGACTGCAGATCATTCCCTCCATTGAGACACTTCAATTAATTAAATCTATTTATCAAATCAGTTGTAGGCCAATAGATGTCAACATGGAATGTAATAGCAAACAATACAGATAATTTTTTGACTTACACCACAGTGGCGCTGTTTTTAAGGGATACAGTTAAATGAGTTGTAGTCCATTTTATGACCTTTCTTGTCACAGTTAAGTGAATCATGCATTTCTTAAGTTAGTAACGTGGTTATTTAGTGGATCTCACTTTCCCATTCTCTTCTTGCTTGAAGGTCACAAAAGATGATCAATCCAGGAAGGGATGGGTTTTAACTTACCTCATTATTGGTTTGCTTCCTCCCACACTACATGGGCATGGGCATGCAAAGCAGGCGTGCACATGTGCAGTGCCAAAAACAAGATGGCGACTGCATGCACAGTGCTGGGAACTCTGTTTCTGCACATGCTCAGAAGAAATTTTCTTCTCGGACATCAACACCCTTGAAAACGTCCAAAGATATTTCACCAGAAGAGCCCTTCACTTCTCCACTCAAAACAGAATACCCTACGAAAATAGACTAACAATGCTGCTTTAGGCAACTACGGCGCCTAAAGCACGATTTAAGTATTGCCCACAAGATCATATGCTGCAATGTCCTACCGGTCAATGACTACTTCAACTTCAACCGCAACAACACAAAAGCACGCAACAGAACTCATTACCGGACTCAATAGTGTCAACCTCTAACCCCCAACATTTCTCCCTTAGACTATCCACGATTGACCTCTCCAGGTTCCTAAGAGGTCAGTAAGGGGCGTACATAAGTGCACTGGTGTGCCTTTCGTCCCCTGTCCAATTGTCTTTCCTTTATCTCATATATCATATATATTTTCTTCCTTTCATATATCTTCTCCTCTATTTTTACATATTATCTTTATATATATTGCTTCATGTCTATTCTCTTCCATATGTATTGTGTATTGGACAAATGAATAAATAAATAAATAAATAAAAAATTTAAAAATTAAAAGATGGTGATACCCATGGACTGGCACCAACCAAGCCACATCTATGACATCATTGTGACATCACCATGCTACCAGTTTGGGTGAACTGGTCCAAACTGGGAGGAACCCACCCCTGGCCCCAGGACATAGCCACCATCACAGATATGAACCATATTTGTCAAGCATCTGGATTTTGATCATGTGACCGGGCTGCAACAGTCCTAAGTGTATAAACAGTCAAATATCACTTTTTTCTGTGCCACTGAAACTTTGAACGGTCACTAAACAAATGGTTGTAAGTTGAGGACTATCTCTAGAATAAAAGAATGAATTCTCATAAATATACTTGGGTAAAAATAAAACAGTGACTGAACTACTGATACAAGGCTCTTCCCCTAGGTCCTGAGAGACAACATTGTCTGGTCGACGGGACCTGGAGAATGCCAAATCTGTGGGACCTAATCGGCCGCTGGGATTTGTGCGGCAGAAGGCAGTCCCATAAGTAATCTGGTCTGGTGCCATGTAGGGCTTTATAGGTCATCATCAACATTTTGAATAGAATAGAATAGAATTTTATTGGCCAAGTGTGATTGGACACACAAGGAATTTGTCTTGGTGCATATGCTCTCAGCATACATAAAAGAAAAATATACATTTGTCAAGAATCATGTGGTATAACACTTAATGATTGTCATAGGGTTCAAATAAGCAATGAAGAAACAATATTAATAAAAATCTTAGGATACAAGTTACAGTCATACAGTCCTAAGTGGGAGGAAAAGGATGATAGGAATGATGAGAAAAACTAGTAGAATAGAAGTGCAGATTTAGTAAAAAGTCTGACAGTGTTGAGAGAATTATTTGTTTAGTAGAGTGATGGCATTTGGGAAAAACCTGTTCTTGTGTCTAGTTGTCTTGGTGTGCAGTGCTCTGTAGCAACATTTTGAAGGTAGGAGTTGAAACAGTTTGTGTCCAGGATACAAGGGGTCAGTAAATATTTTCCCCGCCCTCTTTTTGACTCATGCAGTATACAGGTCCTCAATGGAAGGCAGGTTGGCAGCAATTGTTTTTTCTGCAGTTCTGATTATCCTCTGAAGTCTGTGTCGGTCCTGTGTCGGTCCTTGAATTGTGTCCAGAAACCAGTCGGCAGCCAATGCAGTCTGTGGAGTGTTGGAGAAACATGGGTATATCTGGGGAGACCCATGACTGCTCGCGCGGCCGCATTCTGCACAATTTGAAGGTTTATGAAGAACTGCTGTGAATAAACAATTGTGATGTGGATGGAAGTAACCAAATAGCTTCTCTATGGTAGTAGTTTAAAGCGACGTGGCCCTTTAATAAGGAGGCAACTGATTTCCAATATTCCTTGATTTTATCTGCTCTTCCTTTAGCTAGAGGTGCCTTGATTACAATTAATATTCCTTGCTGCAAGGGAGAATCCGCTCTAGCATATTCCTGTTAACTGCCTTTTGCTCTCTGACCATTCCTCTCATATAATTCTTGATAAGTTAAATAGGACCGGCCAACATTAACCTTATTACCAATGATGGTTTGAGCAATCCTACAGTCCTGAGGTATCATAGAGATCTCTCAGGAATGAGGAAGCCAGTTTTCACACAGGATTAATTTCGCTGCCTCTGACCTTTTGGCTACAAATTGCCTCTTAAAAAAAATAAAAATCTGACAGTAATTTCCGTTCCTTTTTGTTTTTGCTTTTCATTCACAAGCAGGCCAATTTGCCCTATATTTTGAGAAACTAACAACTGATAGTACTGGATTCAAACATATGCATTGGTTAAATGTGCTTTATTGATTAGGATTATTATGGAACTGCACAAAATTATTATGGAACTGCAGCTGCGAGAGCTATCATGGGCTTTCCTAAATATGCCCATATCACACCAACACTCCGCAGTCTGCATTGGTTGCCGATTGGTTTCCAGTCACAATTCAAATTGTTGGTTATGACCTATAAAGCCCTTCATGGCATCGGACCAGAATATCTCCGGGACTGCCTTCTGCTGCACGAATCCCAGCGACAAGTTAGGTCCCACAGAGTTGGCCTTCTCCGGGTCCTGTCGACTAAACAATGTCGTTTGGCGGGACCCAGGGGAAGAGCCTTCTCTGTGGCGGCCCCGACCCTCTGAAACCAACTCCCCCCAGATATCAGAGTTGCCCCCACCCTCCTTGCCTTTTGTAAGCTTCTTAAAACCCACCTCTGTCGTCAGGCATGGGGGAATTGAGATATTCCCTTCCCCCTAGGCTTATAAAATTTATGCATGGTATGTCTGTATGTATGATTGGTTCCTTAAATTGGGGTTTTTTAAATGACTTTTAATACAGTGGAACCCCGACATAAGAGCTGCTCTACTTAAGAGCAACTCGAGATAAGAGCTGGGAGGGGAGAGATATTTTTGTTCTACTTACAAGCCCAAATTCGAGATACAAGCACCAAGGAGCTGTCTCCTGAAGCCAAACGCTAACTTCCGCGTTCGGCTTCAGGAGACAGCTGCGAAGCGGCGCGCATGTTTTAAAAGGTTGCAGCCGGCCTGGGGGGCTCGGGGGGGTGCTTGCAGCTTTCTTTCTTGCTCTTTTTCTTTCTCTCTTTTACCTTCCCTTCCTCTATTTCTTCTTTTCTTTCTCCTTCCCACCTTCTTCCCTCCCTCCCTCCCTCCCTTCACTCATTCCTCTCTTACTCTCCCCTTTCATAAGTTTCCTTGCTTCCTTCCTCTGTTCCTGTCCCTTCCCCCTTTCTTTCTTTCTTTCTTTCTTTCTTTCTTGCTCTTTTTCTTCCTCTCTTTTACCTTCCCTTCCTCTATTTCTTCTTTTCTTTCTCCTTCCCACCTTCTTCCCTCCCTCCCTCCCTTCACTCATTCCTCTCTTACTCTCCCCTTTCATAAGTTTCCTTGCTTCCTTCCTCTGTTCCTGTCCCTTCCCTCTTTCCTCCCTTCCTTCCCACCCTCCGTCCATTCATTCACCCATTCCTCTCTTGATCGCTTAAAGCCGGTCCCTGGTGCAAAAAGGGTTGGGGACCTCTGTCCTACAGGATTGGGTGGCAGAGAAGTTGAACATATGTAAATTTAAAAGTTTAAGAAAGTTTACAAGTTAAGTGAAAGAAACTTCATTATTCATTTATATGTACATGTACATTTCTTCATTAAAAACATGTCTTTCTGCATAATTTAGACTAACTTTGTGAGTTTTTTGAGGGCTGGAACCAATTAAAATTATTTACATTAATTCCTATGGGGAAAAGTCGTTCGAGATAAGAGCTGCTCGACTTAAGAGCCCAGGTCCGGAACGAATTAAACTCGTATCTCGAGGTACCACTGTATTAGATTTGTTTATATTGTCATTTTTACTGTTCTTAGCCGCCCCGAGTCTGAGGAGAGGGGCGACATACAAATCTAATAAATAAATAAATAAATAAATAAATAAATAAATAAATAAATAAATAAATAAATAAATAGACAAATAGACAAATAGACAAATAGACAAATAGACAAATAGACAAATAGACAAATAGACAAATAGACAAATAGACAAATAAAATAAATAAAATAAATAAAATAAATAAAATAAATAAAATAAATAAAATAAATAAAATAAATAAAATAAATAAAAGGTGGATTGTATCCAAGATACTTTGGAAACATAGAATTAAATGATACTCTTCCACTGCATAGAAATACAGCAGAAATCCCTTACTACCTTTTTCTAAATGGGTTCCATAGGCTTTATGTAAATTAAGAAAAAAAATCTATCCAGTACTTAGAAGACTGTCTGAATGTTCAGAGAAAAATTAATAGCAGGGATGAAATCCACCAGGTTCTGGAGAACTGGTAGTCGAAATTTTGAGTAATATGGAGAATCGGCAAATACCAATCTCTGGCTGGCCCCAGAGTGGGGTGGAAAAGGCGATTTTGCAGTATCCTTCCCTTGCCATGCCCCCCAAGCTACACCCACCAAGCCTTATCACATCCACCAAGCCACACCCATAGATTTCGTAGTAAAAAAATTTGGATTTTCCCACTGACTAATAGGGAGTATCTGGCTTTGGTATGGGTGAAGGGATTGTTGATCCTGGCAAGTAATATCAGGGTCAGTCGATGATTCATAACTGGTTATGTCTTCCTTTGCAGCCATTTTATGCATTTGCAAGCTCAAGTGTTCCCCAAATTTTCAAATGCACCCTAAAAAGTTGCAACACTCTATGTATTCAATTTATCTCTGTCTGCTGGGCAATAACACGGTTCTACTGTGCAGCACCAAGGGTATGACCTGTATATAATTCAGAATAATATTTAATACGAACTCATCTGCACACAAAAGACTAGGCACAGTGATAGGTAGGTAGTTTATTGGAGGTTTTCAGATTAAAAACCTTATCATTTTTTGTCTGCAAAACATGGCTAAATGCATCCCTCCATGACTCCATCATCAGAGCAAGAAACTATCTTGTCTTCCGGTCCAAACGTGAAACAGGCAGAGGAGGCAGAGTAGCTATATTCTACAAAAAGATACTAAACCTAAAAAAATAAGCAAGTTACACATGATCTCACCCTTCCCAAAGCCATTGCTTTAGTTTACAGGACCACAAAGATCACAAAAAACAAGGATCAGTTGCAAAGTTATTTTTTCTTTTCTTTTCTTTTTTAATAATCTTTATTAAGTTTCTACATATAAAAATAGAAAGAAAAGAAAAACAATTTAACCAAACAGAACATACAAAGAAAAAAAAGAAAAAAGAAAAATACAAGAAAAAACAAGAAAAAAACTAAACAATGTCGTTTGGCAGGACCCAGGGGAAGAGCCTTCTCTGTGGCGGCCCCAGCCCTCTGGAACCAACTCCCCCCAGAGATTAGAATAGCCCCCACCCTCCTTGCCTTTTGTAAGCTCCTCAAAACCCACCTTTGCCGTCAGGCATGGGGGAACTGAGATACTCTTTCCCCCTAGGCTTATACAATTTATGCATGGTATGTTTATAACAAGGGTTTTTAGCTGTTTTAGTATTGGATTGTTACATGCTGTTTTTATCACTGTTGTTAGGCGCCCCGAGTCCACGGAGAGGGGCGGCATACAAATCAAATAAAAAAATAAATAAATAAATAGATAAATAGATAAATAAATAAATAAATAAATAAGATAGACAGACAGACAAATGAGCATATACAGTAGTCCCTCACCTATCGCTGGTGTTACGTTCCAGACCCGGCCACGATAGGTGAAATCCGTGATGGGGAATTTATCGACTGATAGTACCTATTTAAGTATTTATATTGTAATTGTTTGGTAAGTTTTCATTGTTTTAAGTGTTTATAAACCCTTCCCACACAGTATTTATTTTAGATACAGTATTTAAATACAGTATTTACAATTTTAGATATATTTTTTTTGAAAAACCTGCCGATTGAGTTCGGCGGGCTGTTTAAATCTGCCGATCGACTTCCTCAGAAACCCGCGAACCAGCGAAGATCCGCGAATGATTTTTCTCATTAATATTTCTTGAAAACCCGCGATGAAGTGAAGCCACAGTAGGTGAAGCGCGGTATAGCGAGGGACTACTGTAAACTTAAACAATATATAAAACGTATTCAGTTTCAGTGGTATTCTATAGTATATATGCACATAGCTAGTTATTTGCTTATCTTCAGTTAATATTTTCTTTCACTGCATACATATATTTATTTGCTATATAGAAGACATAATTTGTCAACCATATTGTTGACTATCACTACCAAGTGACCTAATATTAGGTATTTGTATCTAGTGTGTGTTATGGGCAGGGGTGGGCTACTGTCTGGATGGGGGGAAACGCAGTGGGGTAGCGAAAATGGAGCTCCACTCCAGAGCACCCACTTTGCCCTGAAAGATGTTGAAAGAAAATGTATAAGCCACGCAAACAGTGTGGTAGTAAAATTTTTGGTAGCCCTTCACTGGTTATGGGTTATTTTTTCATTGGGGTCGTAACTCCAAATAGTTGCTGTCTGAGACAGACAATAAATGAGGATTGTATCTACAGAATGCCCTAACTCCTGAACTGAATGTTCAGTCTGAAACCTTTATATGCAAGGCATGATGTCAACCAATATTTGCCCATTCTTGTCATATTTGTGCCTGAGACATACAATTCTCCCCAAGAAAGTAAGGACCAAATTTAGAAAAGACAGATCTTGATAAAATTATCAGAAAACAAAATATAATAATATATTTTAGATATAATCTGAAATCCTATATTCATTTACCTGGGGATAAACCTCACTGGATTTTAGGAACATTAACACTCTGAATAGATCTTGATCAGATTGCATATGAGCCACTAGCTGAGAATGGGTAAGAGCCAGCCAAGAATGGCTAAGAATGATCATGGATCAAATGGTATTATTTTGGAAGAACCTATTTTCCCCAGTAAAATGGAATTATTCTGGGAAAAGCAATTTTCCTCAGTAAAATGGAAAACAATATAAAAGTAATCTTAACCAGTTCATGCTTAGCATCTGTAGCCACTAGAAATATAGGTTGTTCCTTACCATTTTTCCTACTGCTTTTCCCCCCACTGCAAGATGTTTCTTCCAGATGTTCAACTGTCCAGGATTACATATCTCATCTGTCCCAGTGGCATGACCAAAGGCTATTTGTTCCTTCACACACAAAAATTTTCAGGTTGCCCTCATTTTGGGGGTGGAGTTGATACTTTCACAATGGCGTAATCTTATTGTTTGAGATCTCACTCTTTCGATACGGTGACCCAGCAAGTTTAATTCCCTATCTGACATGCACTCAATTTTCTTAAAAAGAGAAAAGTGAGTAAAACATGATTACAGTGTTGTATGACCTTTCTTGCTGTTCTGCCCGATCTGGGAAACACTGTTGCTGATATTGTTGGAATACCTGCTCAATTTTCTAAGACATTAGGCAAGGTTTTTATACCTTTTTTAAAACTCACCCCATTAATTAAATTAATTAATAAATTGAATTAAATGGAATTAAATACATAAATAACCCCATTTCTAAGAGTTCTCTAAGGGGCATGCATAAGTTCACCAACGTACTATCATCTCTCTCCCACTGTCTCCATTTATTCGTACCCATTTCCTGCATTCATATTCATGTTTATACTTATAGCTATTATCTCATACATGTTTGGCAGACTAAATAAAATAAATGAAATAAATGAAATAAAATAAAATAAAATAAAATAATGAAATGAAATGAAATAAAATAAAATAATAAAATAAGATAAGATAAGATAAGATAAAATAAAATATAATAAAATAAAATATAATAAAATAAAATAAAATAAAATAAAATAAAATAAAATAATAAAATAAAATAAAATAAAATAAAATAAAATAAATAAATAAAATAAATAAAATAAATAAAATAAAATAAATAAAATAAAATAAAATAAAATAAAATAATAAAATAAAATAAAATAAAATAAAATAAAATAAAATAAAATAAAATAAAATAAAATAAAATAAAATAAAATAAAATAAAATAAAATAAAATAAAATAAAATAAAATAAAATAAAATAAAATAAAATAAAATAAAATAAAATAAAATAAAATAAAATAAAATAAAATAAAATAAAATAAAATAAAATAAAATAAAATAAAATAAAATAAAATAAAATAAAATAAAATAAAATAAAATAAAATAAAATAAAATAAAATAAAATAAAATAAAATAAAATAAAATAAAATAAAATAAAATAAAATAAAATAAAATAAAATAAAATAAAATAAAATAAAATAAAATAAAATAAAATAAAATAAAATAAAATAAAATAAGGCTGTTGGAAGCTTTCTAGGGCTTCTCAGGGAATAAGGCAAAATCTGAAACAGATCCACAACCACACCCAACTATCCAAAACATATCATCCTAATTCATAATTGAAAGTTTTTAATATTTAAGATGTAAACCATTAAATTCTGATTTTAGACATTTTCAGACGCGGAAATCTATGACAACATTTCTTTTAGAACTTTTATGTTGAGTTGTGCAGATTCTGACCTATTGGTCCTCTTCTTCTTCTGTCTTTCTTCCTGTCTTCTTTCCCACTGGTAATCCTTTTGCTCCTGTTAATTATTTAATTTAATTTTCATGAGAAACTTTCTAGCTTGAGAGGGTTTTTGTTACAATAGCTTCATTTACTGAAATGTTCCATTGAATGTGCAATACTTCTCTAATCTAGAAAATCTGTTTCCTCACTTTATCCTGAGATTCTGATAAATCATTGCTTTTCTCTGCTCTTTGGTTCTCTACCTTTCATTTCCTTTTTAAAAAAAAATATTTTTATTAGTTTTTCCAAGTTTTAAAAACAACATTTCAATAGTTTAATACAGATCTATCCCAATTTCTTATGTTTGTTACATTTCTTATATCATTTCATTACATTGCATGTTTATACAGTATATTCAATTTAGTACATCCTTTCACATTTTATTCCTATTTTTAACTTCATTACCAATCCAAACATATCAATTGTTCCAAATCTCATAATACTCTGAATTACTAGTTCCCTTAATCTCCATATGGAGATTACTAGTTCCCTTAATCTCCATATGGAGATTTTCTACCTTTCATGCCACCTTATTACCTATATTTCAAGGCAATAAGTTTTAATACTGATAGTCCTCGACTTTTAACAGTTCACCCCTTTGAGAGCTGTAGGAAACGAAATTTCATTTAAATATATAATAATAGGAAAGTGAACACAAGAACAAGGGGACACAATCTGAAGTTAGTTGGGGGAAAGATCAAAAGCAACATGAGAAAATATTATTTTACTGAAAGTGTAGTGGATCCTTGGAACAAACTTCCAGCAGACGTGGTGGATAAATCCACAGTAACTGGATTTAAACATGCCTGGGATAAACATATATCCATTGTAAGATAAAATACAGAAAATAGTATAAGGGCAGACTAGATGGACCATGAGGTCCTTTTCTGCCGTCAGACTTCTATGTTTCTATGTTTCTAATATATAGTGTACATGTAAAGTGACAATAAAGTTATCCTAATTTCTAAGTTAGTGATTGTTCAAAGTTACAATGGCACTGAAAAAAGTGACTTATGACCATTTTTCACACTTACGACTGTCGTAGCCTCCTCACGGCCATGTGATTTACATTCAAATGCTTGACAACTGGTTCACATTTATAACAATTGTAACATTCTGGGATCATGTGACCATATTTTGCAATCTTCTTACAAGCAAAGTCAATGGGTAAGCCAGATTCACTTAACAACCATGTCACTGATTTAATAGCTCCAGTGATTCATTTAGCAACTGTGGCAAGAAAAGTCATAGAAATGGAGCAAATGAAAATGGAGCAAAACTCACTTAACAAATTTCTCACTTAGCAATATAAATTCTGGGCTCAATTGTGGTTGTAAGTCGAGGACTACCTGTATACAATTGGTGCATGCCATTGCTTCTGTTGAGCACAACTGGCAAACTTTTCCTTTGGCTTATAATATTAATCTTATACCATAGAGCTAGACCTCAACTTATGACCACAATTTAGCCCAAAGATTTTATTCTAAACTGAAACATTGGTTAAGTGAGCTTTGTCCCATTTTACAACCTTTCTTGCCACAGTTATTAAGTGAATCACTGAAGCTGTTAGGTCAGTAACACAGTTGTTAAATGATTCTGACTTTGCTTGTCAGAAGGTCACAAAAGGTGATCACATGATCCCGGGACAAGATAACCGACATAAATATGAGTCAGTTGCCAAGCATCTGAATTTTGAAAAAGTGACTTGGGGTCATGCAAGGGAAAAACTGTCATGAGTCACTTTTTCAGAGCTGTTGTAACTTCAAATGGTCACTAAATGAATTGTTGTAAGTCAAGGGCTAACTACACCAACAAGAACCCCATGATTGTCTTCACTGATTATTAGAATGTTTTTTATGGATGAAATTCTTGTGGCTTGTTCTTTGTTGTTACTCATGAAGTAAAGAAAAGAAGAGGTATTCATTAGAAAACATCATTATTTAAATTGCAGTCTTCTAGCTGATAACAAAACAGAACAGAACAGAATAGAATAGAATTCTTTATTGGCCAAGTGTGATTGGACACCCAAGGAATTTATCTTTGGTGCATATGTTCTCAGTGTACATAAAAGAAAAGATACATTTGTCAGGAATCATGAGGTGCAACACTTAATGATTGTCATAGAGATCAAATAAGCAACAGGAAACAATCAATATTAATAAAAATCTTAAGGATACAAGCAACAAGTTACAGTCCTACAGTCCTAAGTGGGAGGAAATGGGTGATAGGAATGGTGAGAAAAGACTAGTAGTAATAGTAGTGCAGACTTAGTAAATAGTTTGACAGTTTTGAGGGAATTATTTGTTTAGCAGAGTGATGACATTCGGGAGAAAACTGTTCTTGTGTCTAATTGTCTTGGTGTGCAGTGTTCTGTAGCGACGTTTTGAGAGTAGGAATTGAAATAGTTTATGCCTAGATTGTGAGGAGCTATTTTTTAAAATACTACCTCAACACCTAGATACTGAAGCTGAAACTTAAATACTTTGGCTGCCAAATGAGAAGGGAAGACTCATTGAAAAAGACCCTGATGTAGAGAAAGGTTGAAGGCAAAAGGAGAAGGGGATGGAAGAAGATGACAGTGTTTGCCACTTTGAAATTCCTCCCTGATGCTGCTGGATGGGTCTTTCTCCTTGGGTGACTAGAGCTGACATGGATAATTAGGTGGACACAGACTGGCTAGAATAAGATGGTTGAGGACCAGGAATAAAAAAATTGACAGTGTTTTTCAGACCAAGCCATTGATACACTCATATACTGTATGTATGCATGTGGTGTATACGCATACATTCACACACACCACCCTTCCTTCGCAGTGGAAATGTTGGACTCAATTATGATCCTGGGTTGAGGACTACTTGTATCATGTTGCTAAATGTTCAGCAGTCAAGATCAATATTTGAAGCCATTCTTTCCTAAACAGGGATACTCCAAATATTCTGGGAATTCTGGGGGAAATGGTTTTCCTAACCCATCTCTGAAGAGTTTTAGGCTAGGGAAAATGGCTAAGATAAAGTAATACAATATGATTTCAACAATCGAGTTATCAAAGCGTGGAACTCATTACCTGACTCAATTGTGTCAACCCCTAACCCCCAACACTTCTCCCTTAGACTCTCCACGATTGACCTCTCCAGGTTCCTAAGAGGCTAGTAAGGGGCGTACATAAGTGCACTGGAGTGCCTTTCGTCCCCTGTCCAATTGTCTTTCCTTTCTTTCACCTATCTTATATATTTTCTTCCTTTCATATATCCTCTCCTCTAAGTTCACTTTCACCCTCTTTTATATTATCACATGTCTATTTTTCTTCCTATGCATTTGTGTATTGGACAAATGAATAAATAAATAAATAAAATAAATAAATATTTTGGATGGGAGTAAAGGAAGCATCTTCTTTCCAATACGTAGGTTACAAACTTCTCAATTCATATAAATTACCTTGGCACAGAAGGTTGAACCAGTTACTGTCAATTTGCATTGTTAAATTGCACTTTATTATTGCCAATATGAGCTTCATCCAATGACATTTGATATTATTTCTTGTTCAGTAACTAATGTTATAGTTCTATTAACTGCAACTCGTTTGTTTTCCTAATATTTGCAGGGATGCCATATTTTTTAAAAGAAAGAGCGTGTGAAATTAAGAGTTTTTTTTAACAAAAAATAAAACAGTCAATAATTTAACCTTATTTCTCTAACAGATAATCAGCCGGCAGAAGGCTAATGGACTCGAACATCAAAAGTTTATGCACGTATACGCCTTCAATTAAAAATAAACTAATATATTGGCACATGATATGCTCCTAATTATAGTTATGCTTTTAAATTATGTTCATAATTAAAACAACCACTGTACTTAAATTATATTTCTCTAGTAATAGAAAACAATGCCTAGAAATATGCACCAGAATACAGAAGAAGGCTAAGAAATGTGAGTTTATTTATTTTTCCTATTTTTGAACTGCCCATCTTTCTCAGAGGGAGATTCTGGACAGTGTACAATGAAATGTTATTTTTTTAAAAAAAATAGTTTTTATTTACATATATACAATGAAACAATGACAACAAACAGTACATTTACATAAAATATGAAAGACAAGCGAGAAATATGTTTCTTCTCTCCTCCTATGGCAGGCACTGTTGACAGCATCCTTTTTTATTCTTAGCGGTGTTAAAACCAGTGGTTTGAGTTATGTACTATTATAATTAAGTTCTTATTATGTGTTGTGGTTCCGTCTGAGGCCCCTCCGGGAACGGCTGACCTTCTGTCGGTTTCCAGCTCAGATGGAGAGGCTGAGGAACAGGAGGTGCAGACAGACGAGGAGGAGGAATCCCAGGCTGAAGAAGAGGGAGGACAGCCAGAGTCCCACCAGGGGGAGCTCTCCCCAGCAAGCAGCCTGGATTCCTTAGAGGAAAATGCACAAGCCATAATTGATCTGCGACAACGAAGAGCTACTCAGAGACGGGGTCAATTGGCTAAGTACTTTCAGCATTAAAGTGGCAACAGCTGGGTTTGGGTGTGGTGCTCTTGGGAAAGGCTAAAAGGCAGACCCACCCTTCCTGGCTTGTGGAGTTTTATCTTTGAGAGTCGTGGAACCTGGCTGTGAACTTTGGCGTCTTGGAATCCTGGTTTGTGCCTTTGACTATTGAAACCTTGGGGGGGGGGGGGTGCCAGCAAGAAGCTTGCTGTATTGTCTGGACATCAGGACCCTGCTGTAACGTATTATAGCCTGTCTGTTGGGAAGAACAGGTTTTCCTCTGTGCTTATTTTTTCCAGCTATAAAATACTTTTGGCTTTTACCAGAGTGTCTGGCTGTTTTTTCCAGTTGGTGTTGAGGTCTGGGGGAACCCAGACAGAACATTATGTAATTGGTAATAGGACGTATCTGTATTAGGTTCTATTGAATAGACAGAACAATGTTAAAATGTAAACACAGCAGCAGTGGGTTCTTCCCGGTTCGGACCGGTTTGCCTGAACCAGTAGCAATCCGCTGGTAATGGAACAATTATATCATGGAACCGCTTCAGTCGGTGCAGGTCCATGGATGCTGCCATCTTTTTTAAAAAAAATCTATTTTTGGATATTTTTTTTTGCCACTGTGCACGTACCCAAGTGGCACAGGAGAAAGCAAACCAGCAGCGAAGTGAGTTAGAACCCATCCCTGAAACACAGTATTTAAGAATTAACTCCATACGGCATTAGGAAGGGCAATTGGAATCCAGCATCCAGCCAGTAAGTGCTGAACTCCATCCAGTCTGATTCTACCCCAAATGAAGGGATTACGGGGTAGTAAAAAGGAAGACAGTATATAAGAACCAAAAATTTTAGAATTTAAAAGGAGGCAAGGATGATTAAATCCTGTTCTGTCGAGCTCTCTGGCAGAATCCTCCCAAAAATTGAGATACAAATTTCAGACACACACACGTTTGAAAATTCAAAACAATGTTCTTTATAATGAAAATTCACTTAAACTAAGTCCTCTTTTTGTATAGCAAAGAGCACTCGTCTCCAAACAAACTGGTAATTGGTACAAGTCCCTTATCAGTTCTAAGATACTTAGCTTGCAGCTGTGAGGCAATTCACAGCCCTTCTTCTTTCACAAAGTGAAACACCCTTTGCTCTGCTTTAGTTTCAAATCGGGGAAAAGCAACACACAAAGGTCAAAGTCAGCAAGGCAGGCATGAAACACAATGATCAGATAATCCTCCACAATGGCCAAACCCACAGGCTGCTATTTATAGCAGCCTCACTAATTACCACAGCCCCACCCAACCACAGGTGGCCTCATTTTCTTTGATAATAATCTCTCAGTTGTTGCTGCCTATGCATCGCTCTCCGCATGCGTGGCTGTATCATTAACTCTTGTTCTGAATCCAAGGAGGAGAGAGATAATTGATCTCCTTCTGAGCTGTCTGCCACACTCTCCTCCTCCCTGTCACTCATGTCTTCTTGGTCAGAGGAGCCTTCATCATCAGATTCCACCGGGAGCAAAACAGGCCTGCAGCATGTGGATGTCTCCCCCATATCCACAGTCCTTGGGGCAGGAGCTGGGCCAGAGTTAACCAAAACAAAATCCTATTAAAAATTAGTGAAAAAGGCAAAGTGAGGACTCTCAGGGCACCAACCAATCCCATGGCTGTGTGCCCCTCTGGGTTATAACTCCTTTTTGGAATGGGAGTGGTGGCTACCTTATTTCGTGTGTATGTGTTGGGGGGGGTATTCTGCAGGGATAACAACAGAGAAAGCTCTCTTACTAGATCCCACCAATTGGAACACAGCGGAGGTGAGTTCCTCCCAGTTCGGACCAGTTTGCCTGAACTGGTAGCGACCCGCTGGTGATGTAATGATAATATCATGGAACTGCTTCAGTTGGTGTCTGCAGTATACCTTTCCTGCCTGATCAGGTGGGATGGGCCAATGGGATGGTTCTGAAGGTAGCCTAGCCTCATGCCATGTAGGGCTTAAAAAACCCCTAGAATTGGACCTATAAGCAAAATGGTACCCAGTGCAGTTTGGGGGCAAAGGTGTTACATGAGGTCTTTTTTGGGCACCCAATATGACTCACACAGCTGTGCTGTTAAAACTTCCAGACACTTTTCAAGAGTGGCCCCTTATTGCAATAGAGCAAACAAAATGTGACCAGGGCACAGATGACTAAATGGAGAACATGACTATCCAGGAAAGGACATAACATGAAGTTGAGCAAATGCCATCATAGCCAAGGCTGTCACCTACTTTTCAAGCAGGAGTTGTAAATCCAAGAGGACTCCCCTTCCCATGTTACACTACCTGGGGTAGGACGATCCCATCCAAGACCTATAGACTTCTGGATGCACTCACAGCTGTTCTTTCAGTTTGGTTCAATTGTAAAAGACAGATACATAACATATCTACCCAGAAGTAGAAGAAATCTGGAAAATGGAGACCTTCAGACATGACTCAGGCCATAAAAATCCTTCTACCCATTTATAAAAGCTCTTTGTCACAATCCCCCATACCAACACTTTAGTGTTTTCTTCATTGCTTTACATCCCACTATTGCGAGGCTAATTATGATTTCAATGATATCAATTACTCCTTCTAGACCAAGCCGGATATGTTCCAAATATGGACACAGCTCGATTACAGTTATGCAGAAAAATCAAAAGAATAAGATAATTATGTTTTAAGGGGTAATTGTATTCACTCCCACTCAGTTTTTATCACTACACAAAAGCACCAGTGTGGCCTATTCTAGGCAGCTGTGCTGAATAATAAAGATTTGAAGTCCTTTGTAGGCAGGAAGCAAAAATAAGTCTTTGTCTACTCTACTTGGGATATTCCACCCAACACCCATCTGTAACTGTAAAGACCTTTGGAGTTGCAACAGGCTAAGGAAAGTTTGCGCAGATAAACAGAGTTATTCTAAATTTTGTGCCTACTGAGGAGTGAGTCACAAAGTGCTTTTGCATTGCTTTTGAAAACATATATGCAAATTGTCTCCGTTAAATAGGCCTGTTATATTTTTGAGGCTTTGTCCAGTCATATGAGAATGAGAATTGTAAATCATAAGGACATTCATCACCATTCTCCAAACAAATGCAACATTTGGGGCAGAACTTTATCAATTTATTCACATCCTGTGTCTCCATTCTATTTTGGTCTCTTTACTGTCTGAATAGTCATTATTTGTGTTTAATATTTATTTTAATAATAAGATCTTGCAGTAATTTGCACTTTATACCTAAAGCAGAATGCACAATCAACAACGTCTTCCACAAATTAATGGAAAATAGAAATAATCAGAACAAAGATATTTTTCAGAGTGTCTTGATCACTGCCAGCCAAACATAAAGGGAAACGGTGAATTTGGAACTGATTATACTTCCATATATTTTCAGGATGTTTTTAAAAGTAGATGGATTTGACTGTTGCTAGGGTTCTGAAAACCAAAATCTGAACGAAACTTGCCTTCTTGGATGGATGTTCATATAAATGGGAAAAATGAATTACTTTTGCCTATCACTAATTGTTGTATGATTTTTTGGTGTAGTTTCTTTTGTTATGTTTATCCACTTACATCCAAAACGTGGAATTAATTATATGTTTCCATAAGTAGAAGTGATTTCTTTCAATGGAAAAACCAAAAAGGATTCCATTTCTGCATATATCTTTCAAGTTTTCCACTAAATCAAAATTTGAGTATACTGTATATAGAAAACAGGACAGAGGGGGGGGGACAGAGAGGGGAAGGAGTGGGGGAGTGGGGAGGGAGAGAATGAATTTCTATTGCATTGAAAGACTTAAATCCTACCTGACATTTTTAATTACCCACTATAAAGTACTGAATGATCTTTCATTACTAAATAGATCTAGAGTTCTGTGGCATAAGGACAAGGTGCACTTTTTATCCTGTCCATTTCTTCTCAAAGTGAAACAGGTGATCTAGAAACCTTTACCTATAATGTTCCTTACTTTATAGTAAGTATAGGTAAACTATAAAGTTATAATTTGGCATTTTGGTTACTTTAACCCTGATACGCTAGTAATTTACTTTTATTAGGAAGGTAAATTTCAAATATGTGATGTCATATAACAAATTAGGTGTCTGATACAAGTCATAAGCATGAAGCCATTGGAAGCTCAAATATTTTTTTTATAGACAAGTTTCAGAGCCAAGTTTGAAAGACTACCTTTATTGGACTCAGTATACAAAATCGACAAGGAAGCTTCCTGAATATAGGTTTACCCCCCCAAAATCAATCCCATTCTGACCTGCAGAGGAGTTTTCTGTATCCCTAAAGCCTGACTGTCAATATTCCAGCTTTTAACCAATAAAAGGTATTATTTGAAACTTGACTCTACATTTTGCATCACCAATAATAAAGGCAAGTAATTAAAAATATTGAGTGTAGCCAACAAGACGCTTACTGCATCGTGATGCACTACAAGCCATCTTCTTTCCAGGAGATCTATTATATTGCTCCCTAAAACATACAATGGATAAAAACAAAAAAAGAAATGTAAACTGGAGAAAGAAGGGGGAAAAGCAATTTCCAAAGATCCATTAAAGCATGAGATGCCATCCAAGACCCTCTCCATTCTGTTCCTTGACATTTGCAGTAATGCAGGATGACAGTCCCAGCAAGAATATTACTCAGAGGTGGCTACTGCTGAATTCTTAACGCCATCTGGAGTGTTGACCTGAGAAATCTAGGTTTCTACCTGAATGTTACAAAGATAAGAGGGAAATAAGATGCATTGCATTTTTTTAAAAAATATTATGTTTTAAAGGAGGTCTATCACATCTGGATCTTGAAAGCTTAGAACTGAGGCACCTAAAACACGATTTAAGTATTGCCCACAAGATCATATGCTGCAACGTCCTTCCGGTCAACGACTACTTCAGCTTCAACAGCAACAACAGAAGAGCACGCAACAGATTCAAACTTAATATTAACCACTCCAAACTTGCCTGTAAAAAATATGACTTTAACAATCGAGTTGTCGAAGCGTGGAACTCATTGCCAGACTCAGTGGTGTCAGCCCCCAGCCCCCAACATTTCTCCCTAAGACTCTCCACGATTGACCTCTCCAGGTTCCTAAGAGGCCAGTAAGGGGCGTACATAAGTGCACTGATGTGCCTATCGTCCCCTGTCCAATTGTCTCTCCTTATCTCATATATCATATATTTTATCTCCTTTCCTTCTACTTCTCTTCTTTCTTACTTTCAATCTTTATATATATTACTTAATGTCTATTCTCTTTCATATGTATTGTATATTGGACAAAGAATAAATGGGAATCTGAGCTGCAAAGATTGGGATGACTGCTAGGTGGCAGGAAATAGCAAGAGTTTAAAATGTCTTTTTGCTGCCCTTTAGTGGTTGCCTGGTTTTTTTGCAGCTCATAAATAGTACCTAGACCAGTGAGGGCGAACCTTTTTTTCCTCGGGTGCTGAAAGCGTGTGTATGAGAATTATCACACGTGCACAAGTGCCCACACTCATAAAGGAGGGTGAAAATGGCCTCCCTGCCCCATAGAGGCCCTTTGGAGGATTCCTTGGAGACCAGGGAGGAAAAAAACGCCCTCACTCATCCTCATAGAGGCCCTCCAGAAACCAAAAACTCCCTCAGAGAACCTCCATGTGAGCCGAAAATCAGCTGGCTGGTATGTACATGCTTGTTGGAGTTGAGCTAGGGCAACAGCTTGTGTGCCAGCAGATATGGCTCTGTGTGCCACCTGTGGCACGCATGCCATAGGTTCACCATCACTGACTTAGATAGTGTTGTACATACTAATGATCAGTTGGAGGATGATGAAGATATTGAGGACTCAGATTCAGATAGCATTTATAAATTAGTGGGGGGCGGGCTGGGGTTACAGGTAGTAGAACAGGTGGGAGGCCAGCCACAGGATGGGGCTATGAGTTCAGTATCTAGCGAGGGAGAATCAAATGCTCGCTGGGTTAACCCTAAATTCAGAAGGGTTCAAAAACATAGAGAACAGAGGTCTGGAAGAAGAAATTAAGGAGAGGAATGGGTTAAATAGTGCAGTGATGTATTTGGCACATCAGGGGGGGGTCAGTGGAGAAGAAGGGTGGAGTTTCAACATTGCCGAAGGGAAAATGGATGTGTTTTTGCCGGGCTAAAGTAAGCAAATGTAGTTCTGTGTTGTTAACTGTCAGTTCTGCTGTTAGGAAAATAAATCTTGTTAAGTGGAGCAGGAGGAGGAATGTGAGGAATGCAACTAAGAGAGATAACGGACCGAGTGCATGTATGGAATGTGTTTTAATTACAGGAGAGCAGAGAAATAAATGGAGTTTCTTTATTCATGAAATGATGCATTTAATAAGAGTTGTTTGTCATTGCTAAAGTTCTACCAGAAACCAGAATAGATTGCGAGGGTGAATCTTTTCAGCACCTTGTCCCCAAACTGGAATGCATAACAGAGCCTTGGAAACTCAAAGGCCACCTGATCTTCATGCACACTGAAGCCCCAGAAACCTGAAGACCAGCTGTCCAGTGTGCATGCATGAGCCTCAGTGTGCATGCAACTGGTCTTTGGGATTCCAGCACGCTGGCCAGCTGGTCTTCATGCATACCAGAGCCCTGGAGACTGAAGACCAGGCAAGCAGTGCATGCATGCGCATCGGCCAGTTGGTCTTTGGGTACATGGGGCTCTGGCAGGCACAAAGATCATGCATGCTGGAAACCAGAAGAGCAGCTGATGACAGAGAGGGCTCTGCGTGCCACATCTGGCACACATGCTGTAGGTTGACAATAGGTTCACAATCCTGGACCAAGATCTAACTAATTGGCATTGTTGGGGATCAGGGGAAGCCTTTTATGCAACAGAATGGATCTATTTTCATATAAGAGATTTGTTTGTGTTGCCATATGAAACCTATTTTCTTTTACAATGTATTTTCAGACACACATAACAATTCACACAATATTGATATGCAGTGTTCCCTCGATTTTCGCGGATTTGAACTTCGTGAATAGCCTATTCCACGGTTTTTCAAAAAATATTAATTAAAAAACACTTCGCAGTTTTTTTTCTATACCACGTTTTTCCCGCCTGATGATGTCATACGTCATCATCAAACTAATAATTTTTGCAAATAAATAACAAAAAAAATTATTGTTAATAAATAATTATGTTTATAAATATCAGGATCACTAAGTGTCTTATTCAATGGTGAGTACCAGTAATAATGGTGAGTAAATGGTTGTTAAGGGAATGGGAAATGGTAATTTAGGGGTTTAAAGTGTTAAGGGATGGCTTGTGATACTGTTCATAGCCAAAAATGGTGTATTTACTTCTGCATCTCTACTTCGTGGAAATTCGACTTTCACGGGCATCCTCCACGAAAATCGAGGGAACACTGTAATTGGCATTGTTGGGGAACAAGGGAAGCCTTTATGCAACAGAATGGATCAATTTTCATATAAGATACTTGTTTGTGTTGCCATATGAAACCTGTTTTATTTTACATTGTATTTTCAGACACACATAACAATCCACACAATATTGATATAATTGAATCAGTAGCAACACCCAATCCTGGATGATCACCAGGACTAGAGGTTTTGACTTTTGAGCTTGGAAAACTAAACCTCTGATCCTGGTGACCAGCCCAGATTGGATCTTGCAAAATTGTTCCTATGCTAAACACATACATTTCCCTTCATTCATGAACCAGAAGTATTAAATCTTTGTTAGTATATATGGCTATTGCAAAAGCAATGTCCTGTCAAGCCACAACCTCCACTCTTTTGTGACATGACACCCACATATGAAAGGGCAGAGTTTGTGTCACATGAGAACACTGTTTTTATCATTTTGATGAAAATATTGCTTATTTTAGAGCTGACAGATACTATGGATGTTTCTGATAGTAAGTCCAAATTGGATTTTTATGGGGGTGGGGTGTCCAAGAATACTAGTCTGTCTGTCTTTCCAGTGTGATAACTGTATCACACTGTAAAGATATTGGCTGATATTGGCTGTATCATTTTCCTTGAATTCTTTTGTGATCATCCAAAGATGTGAAACTTTCTACTTTTTTAAATAACTAGAATAGGAATTGCTGGTTTAGTTCTTTCATTTAGTAATTTCATGCAGATTCTTTTTGGCAAAATGTGGAGTCCCTAAAGAAGTCAATGCAATCAGTTTTGAATTAAAATATTCTTGGTTCAGGTCTATATTTGATTTCTACAGGTCCTGTGAATTCAGTGTTTATGGTTTCTTGGAATGGTTTGATCAATATTGGTGATATTCAATATTCTTTTTTTGAAAACTAACTTTACAATTTTCCTGTAAATTCTTATGGATTGCATTTATTTTATATTATTTTATTATCTTGTGGTAGTGTGATTTTTAAGATGTAAATTTGTCTCTGACTCAGAAAGTTATTTGAAATAGAATATTCCCATCCGCTATAAACATTTGCTTTCTATTTTAGCTTTTGAATTTTCTCTATTCTTTAATATTCACATTAATTTATTTCATCTCACTCTCTAAAGAGCATAATTTCATTGCATTTCCAAAGTATTTCCTGTTTTAATCTGACATTACACTTAAAGTTTCCTTCATTCTATTACAATTTAGCAGGTGCAAATTACAATATTTCACTTCTTGCCCAATCATACTGTAAGATATCCTTTCTATACATGGAAGGAGCAGTATTTATTATTTATTCAATTTATATCTTGGCTTTCTGTTATACAATAGTCTAAGTTACTTAGCAGCAATTAAAAATACAAATGATAAAGCATTTGAATAAAAGCAATAAAAATTTAAACCAAGGCAAATAAAATAAAATTAGAATTTGTAAAATCAAAATAAAGGCAACTAACAATGAAAAAGAGAATATTTGTAGCTCAAGGTTAAAATCAACAGATCCTTGGTGCTCTCTGAACTTGGTTGTTTTCTTGCAGACATTTCATTACCAACTTAGGTAACATTATCAATGCTAGCACGATGCTACCTAGTTTGGATAATGTAAGGTGACCCAATATCCCACTTTTGGTGGAACAGTTCCGCTTTTGAGCAATTTGTGCTGTGTCCCACGGTATTTTTAAAAAGTCCCGATTTTTTGAAAGAGATTGCATTTGAGCCATAATGACCTGCCCTTCATCCTTTGATGCGATGACGGTGGCTTGAAGAGATCGCCTGGCAAGCAGTTCAGTTTCTACGCTGCTGGGTGGACGAATACGGGGCACCAGCTGTCCGGGTTCCAGACTTGGCTCATCCCAGTGCTCAGCTGATTGGCGTCCCCTCCCCTCGACTTTACTGCAGCAAGGAACATTCCCAGAAAAGGAGGAGAGGGAGGTGAGGCAGGCCCCAGCTTGTTTCCAAAAGACGCTTCACAGCTGAGATTTTGGTCAGTGTAAACCTGCGACAGGGTTACAGACAAGTAACACATGGGATACAAGTCTTGCGCGTGTGGCTGTCTGGGACTCTGATCTTAATTGACTGCTACAACAGCAGACCACTAGGCTCGTGTGTGAAAAAGGTAGTGATGGCAACTAAAAGGGTGTCCATGGAAATCGATTTGACAGCAAATATCTTTATAACTACCGGATCCTTTAAATCCCCCCATACACACACACACACACACACACACACACACACACACACGCTTTGCATCCTTGATGCAAAGTGGGGAAGGGGGAAAGAAAAAAAATGAAGCGGTAGCCCGAAACCTTGGCACTGCATTGGTTGCCGATCAGTTTCCGGTCACAATTCAAAGTGTTGGTTATGACCTATAAAGCCCTTCATGGCACCGGACCAGAATACCTTCGGGACCGGTTAGGTCCCACAGAGTTGGCCTTCTTCGGGTCCCGTCGACTAAACAATGTCGTCTGGCGGGACCCAGGGGAAGAGCCTTCTCTGTGGTGGCTCCGACCCTCTGGAACCAGCTCCCCCCTGAGATTAGGATTGCCCCCACCCTCCTTGCCTTTCGTAAACTCCTTAAAACCCACCTCTGCAGTCAGGCATGGGGGAACTGAAACATCTCCCCCTTGCCCCTGTTGTTTTGGTGATTGATTGATTGTGTGCTTGTTTTTTATATATATTGGGGTTGTTTTTATGAAGTTTTTAGCCTAAAATTGTAACTGGATTGGTGGGTATTGGATTTGTCACTATGTACTGTTTTGCCATTGTTGTCAGCCGCCCCGAGTCTGCGGAGAGGGGCGGCATATAAATCCAATAAATCTAACCTAATCTAATCTAATCTATTGGCTACGGGTTGCTTTGCACATGCCCAACAGCAAGAGTGAGCAAGAGAGAGAGAGAGAGAGAGAGATCAGTGGGTTGGAGAAGAGACCGAGCGCACACCTTTCTGTCATTGGGGGAAAAAAGAGTATGGAAACCGCTTTCTTTGAGGTGAAGCCCCATCCTAACACTATTAAATGGGAAAATAAACACTGAGGTAAAATTCTGTAGAAAATTTTCAGTCGTCCGCCCCCTCCCCCCCGTCAATGGTGTCCTGCTTCAGCAATCTGGTCACCTTAGGGTAATGAAATGTCTGTGAGGAAACAACCAAGCTCCAAGAGCACCAAGGACCCCACATTTTAACCCTGAGCTACAAATATTCTCCTTTACAAGATTTTAACAGAGATGGAGAGTTTCAAAAATGGCATCTGTTCGACACAAACGAGAAAGTTCATAGTAAGAATGGCATTACTGTCAGACCATGAGGGCCTAGCAGTTGAAAGCATTTAAAGTCAAAGTATAATGTGTTGGATGTTAGAGAAGCCTTCATTTTGATTTCAATGATACTTCTCATGAAAATTTTAATTAGTTGCGTGTTTTTATTGGATTGCTATAAATTCCTGTAGGTCTTTATTCTGGTGGCTTACAACTAGAATGAATGAGCGGAGGAATGGATACATACGTATCTAAATCATCAATGTGTCCTCTTCTTTGGACAAGTTGGCGATCCCAAGGACACAGCCTTTTAGTCCTGGAGCTTTTTGAGAATCATTCTTTCCGCAGAGAAGATTATTCAACTCTGGCTTAATTTTAGAAAGTTGACAATGACTCTTTATTTCAGCGGATGTTCACAGACAGTTGCTTCACAAAGTTGCCATTATCGCATGGTACGTTTTTTAAAGTACAGCTGCGTATCTATACATTGCCTAGATACAAAAGGCTGCTATGAATATGCTACAAAATTAGCAGTTGTGAGACCATAAAAATGGATCTAGATTTCCCTCCCACTTGCTCCTTTGCTTTTTCCTCCCCAAACTCCCTGACTAAGATCTGGCCTTTTGCAGACCGTGTCCTCAGTAGAATAGAATAGAATAGAATTTTATTGGCCAAGTGTGATTGGACACACAAGGAATTTGCGTGTTTGCGGAGAGGGGCGGCATATAAATCCAATAAATCTAATCTAATCTAATTTGTCTTGCTGCCTTCTGCCGCACGAATCCAAGCGACCGATTAGGTCCCACAGAGTGGGCCTTCTCTGGGTCCCGTCAACTAAACAATGTCGTTTGGCGGGATCCAGGGGAAGAGCCTTCTCTGTGGCGGCCCCGGCCCTCTGGAACCAACTCCCTCCAGAGATCAGAATTGCCCCCACTCTCCTCGCCTTTCGTAAGCTCCTTAAAACCCACCTCTGCTGTCAGGCATGGGGGAACTGAGATGTTCTTTCCCCCTGGGCCTCTACAGTTTATGCATGGTATGTCAGTATGTATGTCTGGTTTTTATAATAAGGGTTTTTAGTTGTTTTATTATTGGATTGCTACATATTGTTTTTATCACTGTTGTTAGCCACCCCGAGTCCATGGAGAGGGGCAGCATACAAATCCAATAAATAATAATAATAATAATAATAATAATAATAATAATAATATGCTCTTGGCGTACATAAAAGAAAATATACATTTGTCAAGAATCATATGGTACAACACTTAATGATTGTCATAGGGGTCAAATAAGCAATAAAGAAGCAATATTAATAAAAATCTTAGGATGTAAGCAACAAGTTACAGTCATTCAGTCAACATGGGAGGAAATTGGTGATAGGAATGATGAGAAAAACTAGTAGAATAGAAGTGCAGATTTAGTAGAAAGTCTGAGAGTGTTGAGGGAATTATTTGTTTAGTAGAGTGATGGCGTTCGGAAAAAAACTGTTCTTGTGTCTAGTTGTCTTGGTGTGCAGTGCTCTGTACCGACTGCAGTACTGATCCCTGCAAAGAAATGTAATCTTGCCCAGATCAATATAGCATGAGTATCTTGCAGGTTACTACATAAGTGTTGTGTTTCATTCATAGCACAGTTTCATTCATGTCGCAGTTGAATCCTGTTATGAGGTAGTAGCTGATTACAGTTGGCAAAAGTTGTAAATAACCCCAGTTTTCTTAACACCAGAAAACCAAATAGTTCTCATTATCTTTATATCATTGTGTCTCTTCTGATGATCTGTTTTTTTTAATCCTCTCATCCAATTGTCATTTTGCTTTTTAATCTATTAATATTCTGCACTGCTACTGGGACATTTACTACTAAAGACTACTAGGAATGTAGGTCTTTGTATTTTTTTTAAAACTAACTTCTCTGTATCCATGTAAATTGCAAGATTAGCCTAAACCTCCTGATAATTTGCCCTTGGGCAAGGATGAGGTGTAGAATGTCTGGGAGTCATAGGAACCATTCAGTTTTCGAATGGACATTATACAAAATCAGTAGGAATTAGGCAACTTTAATAAACATAAACAAAACAGCAAATAATTAATCGCATCTAAGTGGGGGGTAAGCATGCATAACAAACTACTTTTCCTGTTTCCAATCAAGCATATCAACTTGATGACCAACCAGATCACTTTTGTATCTTAATTTATTTATATTAGTGAGGGACATGGCTTCTGAGCAATCCTTCACATTAAAAAACAAAAACATCACAGCTTCTCATGGGCATTTTGAAGTATTAGAGAGAAAGGACAAATGGGGGAATAGAAGTCTCTTTGTCTCCTTTGGGAAATCTTCATCTTCAAGCACAACTTAACCACCAAAATATTAGAATGGCTGCACAAAACGCCATTGTCTCTAAAACTAATTAGGGTTCTGCTGTCTAATGCCAAAGCCTACATGATGTCTTGACCTTTTTGCATTATTGTATCTAAGGTTGTGCCATAAAACAGAGGGAAGCGCAAAGTGCCTCCAGTGAGGCTCAGAGGTTTACACTTTTAAGTAGTTCAAGTGAGGGGAACAATGCGGGCAGTGTATTAGCCTCCTTTAAAGATGCTCTTGATTAATCGTGGCTACAAGGAAAATAATGCCACAACTAAACTTCGTAGGGACCCATCGTTGGAACTGCTCACTTTTTCAAATCCATCCCAATATGAACAGCTCATATAACTTTATCTTTTTTGAAAAAAATACTGGAATTGTATCCCAAAATTCACATTCCTGTATGAACATACTTTTTTTTCCTTTTTGCTAAAGTGATCCAGCAGAAAATGTCTAAAATAAAATGAGTAATGAAGTAATGCAGCTGGCTTCAAAATTGCTATATAAATTGCTGAATCCTGTATTCAAAATACAGGCAGCCAAATCTTCTAGCCAGCAGGGATAGTAATGTATGTCTTTGCTGGCATTCGGCAAACAAAGAGATTCATTGATATGTTTAAATTGATATGCCACCCATCTTGCCATCAAGCCACCCTGGGTGGCTTACAGCATCATAAAACAGAGATAAAAATATTAAACCATTAATATTAAAATAAGTGTAATAATTGTAATAAATTAGAAAGATCCTTAGTAAAATATGTTTCTTAGAAACAAGCCAAATACACTAAACCCAACAATTTTTGCATCAGTTCAGTGGTTGGGTGCAATCCTTATTCTGAGTCGTGTTTTGTTGAGTTTGCGGGCTAAGTCCTAAATGGCTGGATTCACAGAAAAGGCTACCTATACCTAAGGATAATAATTCAACACCAATACCATTCTGTATGATAAGCAGGGAATTAAAAGCTGTCTGTAGTTATCGCATATTTCTACACAGAGGATCACAAATTTTCATGTTCACCGCATTAGATGCACTGACTCTAATTTAAAAAAAAGTTATGGAATACTACTTCTGGTTTTTAAGCCATGCTAAGGCATACTTTTACTCTTTACCAGTAGTTGCAGAACTGTAGATCATTATGCCCATGGTTTGTAGGATTAGAGACAGCTTTTTCTTGTTTCAGCATTTGGAGTCATTATAATCCCTAGCTTTAGAAGTTAAAACCTAGTGATAGTTTTATTGACTTTCTAATGCAAATCTCAGCTTTCTCTCAGCCAGAATTAACCTCTCAGGTCAGAAAGGCTTTGACCGACCTAAGCAAGAAGATAATATTTGCAATTATGTAATTCGGCAGGATCAAAATTAAATATTTGCTAATTATGAAGAGTGGGCTAGGCATGTCCAACCCCACCTCTTTTTTCAGTGGTGTTGTCAGGAGAGTTAAACCAGTCTTTTTTGCAGTTAGTTTTAAGACCATTAAATTATCATCAATTGCAATATATTTGTAGAAGATTGCAGCTCATCTAAATTGACCCTGAAGGAAGACTTATTTCATTAATAGGCTGTCTTGTGCTAATTCATAAAACTAGAAAAATATATCTATTAAATGTTTAATGTCCAAATGAGGTTTCTGGCTTTTTTTTCTTAATTACAAAGCAAAATGAGCCTGAAGTACAGTATGTTAAAACAAAAAAATAATCAATTTAATTAATCTTTAAAGAGAAAAAACCAGGACTATTCAAATTACGAATATACTTGAGTTTCGGTTTTATTGCATTAGATAGAATTGTAATAAAAAGAGGCCTAAAATATTTTATTCTTAAATTAATACTGTGTTTCCCAAAAAATAAGACATGTCATGATATTAATCCGAACAGGGCTTTTCAGGGCATGTGATGAAATAACTCCCCCCCCCCAAATAAGTCTCCCAACTACTTTCTGGAGAAAGGGGGACATGCCCCATGAACCCCACACACTTTTACCAAGGTGCATTGTTCTCCATTCTTGTTTACCTGCTGCCTCGCACCTCACGCCTTGCCAAGAAGGCTGATGGCTCTCCCTCCCTCCCTCTCTCTCTTTCTAGCTGTCAAATCCCAATATCCCATTTTTTTTCATAACAAGAACAAGATGCAAGTATTATGAGCAAATAGACAAACTCATAACTTTCTTTGCACAACTCCTTTCAATATCACTTTTACTCATATATTTTAGATATATTTCTTCTTCAGTTTGAAGCATACTGTAGTATTGGTTAACAGAAATATAACAAAACGACAGATTTGAAAGGGACCTTGGATATCCAATCCCCTGCTCAAGGACAAGACTCTATACCAATTCAGACAAATGGTTATCCAATCTCTTCTTAAAAACCTCCAGAGATGGAGTAGCCACAACTTCTGGAGGCAAGTTGTTCCACTGATTAATTGTTCTAATTGCCAAAAAATTTCTCCTTAGTTCTACATTGGTTCTCCCCTTAATTAGATTCCATCCATTACTTTTTGTTCTGCCTTCAGGTGTTTTGGAGAATAGGGTTGAATCCTATTGTGGCAGCCCCTTACATATTGGAGCTCTGCTGTCATATCACACACACACACACTCCTATTCTGCATCTTATTGTATTCTTATATTCTAACTTCCTATTCTATATCTTATTCTATTTTAAATCTTATTGTATTCTCTTCCATCCCACTCTCTATTCTGATTTCCTATTCTATACAGTATCTTATTCTGTTCTATTCCATTCTCTATTCTAATTTCCTATTCTATCCTATATCTTATTCTATTCTACCCTACCCTACCCAACCCAGCTCAAAAGGAAGGAAATCTGGTTGAGATTAACAGGGGAAAGCACCAGACATCCCCCCCCTCAGAAATACAGGAGGGGGGGGCTCAAGGGAGTCGTAGACGAGGCCCTTTGGTGAAAACCGCTCCCCCCCCGCCGGCCACCTGCAATGCCCATCTCCAGCATCCTGCGCGCCCCTGAGGAAAAACCCCGCAGCAAACTGAGGAGAGAAAAGCCCGCCCGGAGGAGAGAGAGCTCGCTTAACGCGGGTCAGAAACAAAGTTCCAGGGAAGGGGGCAGGGCCTGGCTTTTTCCACATGCACCCCCAACCCTCTGCTGGAATCCTCTCTCCCGCCTGTCCGTCCGATGTTTGTTTAAAGCAGTGGTTCTCAACCTGGGGGTCGGGACCCCTTTGGGGGGTCAAACAATTGTTTCTCAGAGTTCACCTAAGACCATGGGAAAAGACAAATTTCCCATGGTGTTAGGAACTAAAGCTTCTATTCTGGTGCCTTGGGACCAGGGGTGGGCTACTGCCTGGACTGGGGTGGATGCGGGGGAACACAGTGGTGTAAAAAAAATGGAGCTCCACCCCAGAGCACCCAATTTGCACTGAAAGATGTTGAAAGAAAATGCATACGTCATGCCCACAGTGTGGTTGTAAAAATGTTGCTTGGAACATATTTTTACAATCCGACCAATCAGGTGTTTACAGTGGAGGTATCCCTCTGACCTTCCTGCCAATCAGCTTAAAGCTCTGTTGGGAGAATTGGAGCTATACTTATGGTTGGGGATCATCACAACATGAGGAACTGTATTAAGGGGTCGCGGCATTAGAAAGGTTGAGAACCACTGGTTTAAAGGAAAGAAATTATTTTATAATGTAACCTGGCTTCTATTTGAATGAGCCTTACTGAGAAAATAGGAAGGGTGTGACGGACATCTTTGTTTGTGGAAACCCTTGCAAGGTCAAGTTGAGTCCAGCTGAAACTGAGTGTGCATACCAAAAAAAGGCTTCTGCTAGCAAAAAATAATTTTATACCCTACATGCTAACAAATGCATTTCCAAAGGGACTCTAAAGAGAACTTAAAATACTTTTAATTCCCAAGGCTTGTCCTGTAATTGAATTACCCAATATAGAAGTCAGGAAGAGAATGCTGGTGTTAAGGTGGCATTGCTTAGCACTTTGAAAACTTTATGGGATGTAAAGATAAATAATTGAATCACAACACAGAATACCCATTCATTTTCCATACGCATTTCAGCAAAGGCTATGTTTGCGTGGCAAATGTGAAGAAAAACATTCTAAAGTTTATCATTAATCTTTAGCAAGGGGTGGGTGGGAAACCCTTAACGGCTCTAAAAAGGAAAGCCCACATATAGTTCACATCAAAAGAATATCAGGCATTCTTTTGTTTCAGTATATATTCCCATTAATTTGGACTTTTGGTATGCAAGTCTGTAAACAGTCTATTAAGCATATGAAGCTTATGACTTGACTGTTTTAGCAACATGTATTTGAAGCAACAGTTTTAAAATGCCTCCCGTTTAACACAGCTTGTATTTCATTACAAACTACCAAATCTCAGCTGTTATGAGAGAATTGACAGCTGTATTTTCCTAGCATTAACTAACGCTATGGAAAATAATATTGACAGTGTTTCCTGAGCTTCTGTCACAAGTTTGTGGGAAATATTGTCTCCCCTTCAATGAGCTACACAATACGGATATTGCCAACTCTGGACTACAAGCTGTTTCTTTACTGCAATTAAAAACACAAAACAATATACTCCGGGCAGGTATGGTGGAAAATGATACACCATATTGGATTACTGCCAACAAAACAAACTCAGTGCTTTCTGGAAACCTGAGTCCTGGCAAACTATATATATAATGCTTTCCACTAGTTATCTTTGTGCATCAAGTCTTTTTTTTACTGAATGTGTAAAGGTGAGAACTAACTACTAAGCCAAACCTGGGTAAGATGAGGCTTGAGGGCCGGATGCGGCCCGCCCGCTGTCTATGACCGGCCCGCGGAGGTCGGTCCAACTTTTCTAGATAAGAATCAGGTGTTCAAGATATAATATATAATATATAATATATAATATATAATATATAATATATAATATATAATATATAATATATAATATATAATATATAATATATAATATATAATATATAATATATAATATATAATATATAATATATAATATATAATATATAATATATAATATATAATATATAATGTATAATGTGTAATGTGTAATGTGTAATGTGTAATATATAATAAATATATACATAATACATAATATATAATATATAAAAATTTATAATTATAATATAATTAACTCAGTTCTACCCAATGTTGTGGTTCAGCCTGAGGCTGCTCAGGGACTGGCTGTGTCTCTGCTGGCTCCATGCCCAGAGGAGGATGACAGCGAAGAGGAGGGGGCTGAACAGTCGGACGGGGGAGAGGAAAGTCAGGAATGGGATGAAGGAGAACAGCATGAGAGCCCCGGGGGGGGGGCTCTCCCCCGCCAGTAGCTTGGAGTCATTAGGTGATGAAGCACAAGCCGTCATTGACATGCGACAGAGACGTTCAGATCAGAGAAAGGAGCAATTAAAGAAGTATTATCAGCACTGAATTAGGAACAGCTGGGCTTGGGTGTGGTCCTCCTTAGCAGGGTTTAAAAGGCAGGCAAGCCCTTGAAGCCATGTGGAGTGTTATCAATTGGAGTTATGGTGTCCTGCTTTGTTCTCGGTGTCTCTGTTCCTGGCTTGTGGCCCAGCAGTTTGGAAGACCCGTGGGAGGTGTAGGTCTGCTATCTACAGCCTCGTATTGGCAGCAAGAATTCTGTATTGCTGCATGGACTTTTGCCTTCGTGGATATATATGAAGATACAGCATTTTCCTATTTGTAAGGACATTTTCTGTTACCTGTGTTTTTTCTTGAATTTTATAAACTGCCTTTGCCTTTTATCAGTGTGTCTGGATTCTCTTTTTGGGTTGGTATTGGCTTCCAGAGTGACCCAGACAGAACACCCAATAATATACAGTATTGGGTAGAACTGAGTTAATTATATTAGTCCGGCCCTCTAAAACCATCCCAATTTTTCATGCGGCCCTATCGCAAAATTAATTGCCCACCCCTGTGCTAAGCCTTCCCCATTTTTTTTGCTAAAGGAGACAATAAAAGTGCTTCAAATAGACAGCATTTGTTTTTAGCATTATGGAGTCTCTGTTTTCTTCTTATTACCACCCCACAGAAAAAAACCCTGAAACCTTTAAAATGTGAGGGAATGAGTAAGAATTACTCAATGAGTAAGAATTATGTGAAAGTCAGATGGGGATGGTGGAGGAAAATATACAACCTGGAAAGGATCAAGTAGACATGGGAAGATATCAAGGGGTAGAGAAGTCTGTAGGACTGTAATGTGAAATACACAGGGGTGGGCTACTGCCCGGATGGGGGTGGAATGCAGCAAGGTAGTGAAAATGGAGCTCCACCCAGAACACCCAATTTGCACTGAAAGATGTTGAAAGAAAATGCATAAGCCACACCAACAGTGTGGTAATAAAAATTTTGGTAGCCTTTCACTGGATATACAACTCCAGCTTTTGGTCAATGGACGGCAGTTCTGCTTAAATTAGAAAAACAATACGCTGAAAAGTTTGACTGGGCTTGTTGTATATAAAAAACCTCTGGAAGTATATTTTGAACCTTTGGCCATGGATGTGCTGAAAAGTGACTCTGGGTCAATTGCCACTTCTAACAGAAAAGATGTTAAACTGAGACTGTGAGCCA
Organism: Erythrolamprus reginae; assembly: GCF_031021105.1. Taxonomy (NCBI): domain Eukaryota; kingdom Metazoa; phylum Chordata; class Lepidosauria; order Squamata; family Dipsadidae; genus Erythrolamprus; species Erythrolamprus reginae. The sequence continues at coordinate 83,992,856 of NC_091952.1, read as the reverse complement.
GCAAAGGTAACCTTACTAAAGTTTATCTCTCTGTCAGTTGAAATCTCTGCCATCCTGTTTGAGAAATATGGAAGGACTCTTGGAAAAATACAATTTACACAGAAAAAAAAAGTGATTGGATTTTTTGCTGACAGCACAAATCCTAACTTCGGTGGTAAACTAACAGCAACGAGGAGGGGGAAAAAGAACCATATTTTTTGAAAACTGAAAGAAGCAAAGCCTGAAAATGCTTTAGCTGGAGTGGGTTGCACAGTTTACCATTGTCTGGAATGAATCCTTTAATATCCAAGTACACAACTATCCATGTTAAACCATCAAAAATGCTTAGTTGAAGATCTGTTATGATTTCATCTGCTTCTCAATGTGATTAAGATTCGGTAGCTTTTTGTTGATATTGCAGTGGGCAGGGCAAGTCCTTGTCAACTTTTAATTTTTACTTTTCCTAGAAACTGGTCCTGGCAACGAGCAGCTCATTTTAATAAACTGCTGACTTCATTATTGACCTGACTGAACATGATTCCTCTCTAGAAAGAGCAAAAGCGTCATTTGTGGTTTTGTAACCGCAAAATGGTTATGTCGGGGCAAAATCCAATAAATCCAATAAACCCAATAAACCTAAAAGGTTCATTTGAAGAATTAACACATGCAAAGAAACATTGTGGTAGAAGAATGAAATTGGGATGGGTATGGGTGGGAAGAAAGCAGCAAATATCTGACAGCATAAACTTTTACCAATGTTGGACATATGGACATTACTTTCCCAGTCATTTGCTTTCTAGTTCAATTTGTCATGTGTTTGCCTGGTGTGAATGTATCTGTGGAAAAGATTTTCTGAGTATGAATAATATATGCAATATATGCACAGAGAAGAGGAACCAAGTGGATTTGGCAACCCTAATTTCATTGCTTACAGTATCTTGAGGGTCGGCTGCAATCTTAGCCGCTATTATGTTGTAAGCCGTCCCGAGTCTTCCAAGAGGGACGCAATACAAATCTAATAAATAATAATAATAATAATAATAATAATAATTATTATTATTATTATTATTATTATTGTTATTATTATTATTATTATTATTATTATTATTATTATTATTATTATTATTATTATTATGTCAGTACAACACAGCCAACGAGATCACTATGCTGGATTTCGTATTTCATCACCAGTCGGGCGCTTCCCAAGCACCTAGGACTGAGTGATGTAGCGGAGAATTATGTTTGCCGATCCCAGTAAAGCGGCCTTTTGCAATTGACAGATGGAGGTTTTGTCAATTACAATGGTTTTCAAATGTCCGCTGAGATCCTTTGGTACTGCGCCCAGCGTGCCAAGTACCACTGGGACCACTTTCACTGGCTTATGCCAGAGTCGTTGCAGCTCGATTTTTAGATCTTTGTATTTCACTAATTTCTCTAGCTGCTTCTCCTCAATTCTGCTGTCTCCTGGGATTGCGATGTCGATGATCCATACTTTATTTTTCTCCACGATCACAATGTCTGGTGTGTTATGCTTCAGAATTCGGTCACTCTGAAGTCGGAAGTTCCACAGTAGTTTTGCTTGCTCATTTTTGACCACTTTTTCAGGCTTATGATCCCACCAGTTCTTTGCCACTGGTAAATAATAATAATAATAATAATAATAATAATAATAATAATAATAATAATAATAATAATAATAATAATAATAATAATTATTATTATTATTATTATTATTATTATTATTATTATTTAGTTTACAAGATGCTCTTAAAAAACAAAAGTATGATTGCAAGATAATTCTAGAAATAAGTACTTGCTGGGGGGATATCTAGAGCAGGACTATCAAACTCCCGACTTGCAGGTCCAATGCGGCACATGCTGGCCACGCCCATGCCCAGTTTAGCAAAATGGCAGAAAGTCCCAATGCATCACATGATGCTGTTGTGACAATGTGAGTTGGACACCCACGATCTAAAGAATAAGTTCCCAATCTATACTTGTATTGTTTGAGGAAGTGATAAATTCTATCAAATGTGTAAAATCTGATCAAGTCAGGGTTGGTTCTTTTTGTTTTTGTTTTCATATACAGTGATCCCTCGATTTTCGCGATCCCGATCTTCGCGAAACGCTATATCGCAATTTTTCCCACCCGATGACGTCACTCTCTTCCTTCCTTTCTCATCTTTCTTTCTCTCATCTCTTTCTCTATCTTGCTTCTTCCTCTCTCACACTCTCTTCCTCCCTCTCTCATCTCTTTCTTTCCTTCTCTCTCTTTCTCTATCTCTCCCCCTCTTGCTGGCGGGCGGCCGGGCGGCCGGGCGGCCGGGCGGCCGGGCGAGCGGGGGCATCAGTGAGGAGCCGGGGTTTCCCCTTTGCGTGGGCGGCGGGGAAACCCCGATCTTCGTCTGCTCGCTGCTGCTGCAGCAGCAGCGAGCAGACGAAGATCCGGGTTTTCCCCACCGCCCACGCAAACTCCACCATCTGCGCATGCGCGGCCATGGAAAAAAGGGTGCGCATGCGCAGATGGTGTTTTTACTTCCGCAACCCTACATCGCGAAAAATCGATTATCGCGAGGGGTCTTGGAACGGAACCCTCGCGATAATCGAGGGATCACTGTAGTCCTTTTTTAGGGGTAGTTTTTGCCTAATTCACAATTAAATACAAATTATCTTCAACCTACGACCACAATTGAGCCAAAATTTCCATTGTTAAACAAGACAGATATTAAGTGACTTGTGTCCAGTAGTGGGTTGCTACCGGTGTGGTAGTAGACTGCACACCAGTAGCAGCTGCCAGATTGCGCAATTTGTGGGGGGCTGCTTTGGTGGCAGTCCTACTGGCGCCTCCATCTTTTTTTGTATTTTTTGCTTTGTGCGTATGCGCAGAAGCAAAATCTTGAGAGCGGGCGCATGTGTGTGTGGGATTTCAGTGACTTTTTGCTTTTGCGCATGCACGGAAGCAAAAAAATCACCAAAATCACACGTGTGTCCCCCCACAAGATTTTAGTATGTTTTTGCCTCCTGAACATGCAAAGCAAAAACACGCTGGGGATGTGTGTGCAACACAATTGAAGCTGCACGCACAGTACAATGGTAGTGGCGGTAGTAGCAATCCACCCCTGATTGTGTCACATTTTATGACTTTTCCCCCAAAGTTGTTAAGCAAATCACTGCAGTTGTTAAGTGAACCACGCCGTCATTAAATGAATCTGGTTCCATCCATTAACTTTGCTTGTCAGAAGCCAGTAGAGAAGGTTACATATGGTAAACACATGCCAATTGGCAAGCACGCAGATTTTGATCACGTGACCACGGGAATGTTGCAATTTCCGGTCACAATTCAAAGTGTTGGTCATCACCTATAAAGCCCTTCATGGCACCGGACCAGGGTATCTACGAGACCGCCTTCTGCCGCCCAAATCCCGGTTAGGTCCCACAGAGTGGGCCTTCTCCGGGTCCCGTCAACAAAACAATGTCGTTTGGCGGGGCCCAGGGGAAGAGCCTTCTCTGTGGCGGCCCCGACCCTCTGGAACCAACTCCCCCCGGAGATTAGAACTGCCCCCACCCTCCTTGCCTTTTGCAAGCTCCTAAAAACCCACCTCTGCCGTCAGGCATGGGGAAACTGAGATATTCTTTCCCCCTAAGCCTTTACAATTTATGCATGGTATGTTTGTTTGTATGTAAGTTTGGGTTTAGAATTAAGGTTTTTTTTAGCTGTTTTGTATTGGATTTACATGCTGTTTTTATTCTGTTGTTAGCGGCCCCGAGTCTGCGGAGAGGGGCGGCATACAAATCCAATAAATAGTAGTAGTAATAATAATAATAATAATAATAATAATAATGGTTGTAAAGTGTAAAAAATGGTCATAAGTCACTTTTTTCAGGGCCTTTGTGACTGAAAAATTGCAAATCCAGGACTGCAGAAAAAACAATTGCCTTAACATTAATGCATCCCTTTTAACTCTGGTCATCCTATGTTGGTAAATTTATTCTACATCTATCTGCCTTTATTCTACGACCTGTCCTTTCAATCAGGACATTCCTCGACTGTTGCTCTTGTTTTCAGTTCTGCAAAGTATATGGTTCAGTTTTTAAATTTTATTTTTAGAGTCTTGTCAGGGAAATGAAATTATGGATAAAATAAGACTTTTTAATGTGGAGACTAGAGTCTGAGAGGGTGATGCTAAACATGGCTGAGTTGTCGTGACCCCTTTTTGACTGGTAGGATTTTTTTCAGTAGCTTTAATGCCTCTAGTGGGAATTACATCTATACATATAATTTCTCTGTACCATTGTCCGTACTATTTCTTTAGTCATTAGACCCAACCACAAAAGTAATCCTTATAAGTAAAGAATCCAAGGCTAAAAGAGACAAAGCTAGTTAATTCACTAGCACGTTGCAGTGAATTATTGGTCTGCAATTTCTCATCCTAAATCGCATCGCAACTGTCCTGTGATACAATGCACATAGGGTATCCTTTTCCAGCAAATTCCTTCTGCTGCAGACTAAACAGTAGTTGCCCACTTATAAGGGAGATTGAATTGAACATCTTCAAGGATATTCCCTGTCAACGTAATGGAACAAGAGCAAAATATTAAGCTCAAACCAGCTATGTTTTAGACCAGATACTTGTTTTCAAACTAAAATGAAATATATGTATGATAATACTTTAGTTTCCAATAATTTTGTAAACATTAACTAACCAGTTTAAGTCAAACCATGTAGTATGCATCCTGATTTATTGGAGGTTGCTTCAGCAGCCTTTGGGTGGTGGAAGAGTATAAATGTAAGAATTAAAAAACTTTCGAGTTGACTAGAACCCAATAAAATTCACAGCATGTGATACTGGTTTAAAGCACTATTGGAATATTATTATAGCAATTTAATTAAAATAGACATTCTACATTTGGTTAATGCAAAACTGAAAAAGTCACTTTTAGTTGCCCCTCTTAAATGACTCCACATTATACAATTTTAAATTAATCTACCATTAAATTGTGCTGAATATATTTTTCTGTGCAGAATACATTATGCTGGACAGTGACTATTCTCAGGCACCAGGATGGTTTAGATTTAAAATAATTCTTAATCTGGAGACAGCAGGGAAATAATAGACTATATTATAAATATTAGAGCACAAGATTTTATGCAGGCAGTATGTATGCAATCAATCTTTTCTTGCTTTAGGATTTAGGAAATTAGTAAATAAACATTTCCCAGAAATTATTACTAGAATACTAAATTTATTGATTACTTGGTAGAAATTATTTTTATGTTTACTTTGCTGCAATTTAGGGACATTTCAAACAAATGTTATGCTGCAGCTGTTTGGCAATGCTTTAATAAATCAGGCATGTTACTATTTTATCAATATTTATTTATTTATTTATTTATTTATTCATTCATTCATTCATTCATTCATTCATTCATTCATTCAATTTTTAGGCCATCCTTCTCCTTAGACTCAGGGCGGCTTACAACATGTTAGCAATAGCACTTTTTAACCGAGCCAGTATATTGCCCCCACAATCCAGGTCCTCATTTTACCCACCTTGGAAGGATGGAAGGCTGAGTCAACCTTGAGCCAGTGATGAGATTTGAACCTCTGACCTGCCGATCTAGCAGTCAGCTTCAGTGGCCTGCAGTACAGCACTCTACCTGCTGCACCACTCCGGCAAAAATCAAATTGCCTTTTTGCAGACTTATTTTCTTCTTCTTTTGTTTATATCTGCTATTCAACAAATAAATCTCCAAAGAGAAAAGTGTTATGATACACTGTCAATGATGTTAATCTTGATCAGTTTTAAAGTGCATATTCTTATCTGATGACTTTCGGAGGATATACTAAAACTGAGATAATCTCTTAGCCCCCTTTGTGGTAAAATGTTGTTGATTGAAAGCTTCAAAAACAAGACAATTGCTTTTACTGTCCATTTAGTATACTGTACTGCCTTATAACTGAATACGCTAACCAATATTCTTACTACAAACTATCGCTCACTATCTAGTATTCTCTTAATAGATAAACTATCACTATCTAATAATCTTTGAAAGTGTACTCCAGCAATTATGGGTCCATGAAGATCACACATTCTTAATGAGTTTACATCCACACAGAGGAATTAAATTTTTAATACAACAGTAATATTTTTTAAAAAGCATTAAAATACACTTTAGCTTTTGAAAATGACAGTTCTGTATCTGCTGACAAGTATTAATATTTGCTGCCATAACGCTTGGCTTTTTAATTCTTTTTTTTTAAAAAAAACTTTGGAGGTCTCCCTATAATTGTCTGGATAGCATTTTCACAAGAAGGGCTTTTCCTCTTATAAATATACTCCAAAATTAGATACTATGAACCAGCCTTCCCTGATGTCTTCTGTGAAAGCCTCAGGTTCTGTAGGTGAGAACCAGTGAGAGCTCATGGTTAAAGAAATAAACACATTTTTAAAGTTCATGTACCACGTAATATTACCACTCACAGATGTGGGGAATTTAATGTTTCATGGCTCAGCAAAAATCATTTTCTCAATCTTGAAAACCCTGAAAACTTTTCAAGATTGAAAAAGGCTGGTATAAAGGTTCCAGCTATGGTTGATGATCACACCTAAAGCCAGGTGCTCCTTGTTTGCAAGAACTGATTCCTGCACATGGAGATGATATATAAGAGGTTGTGGGATGCTCTTTTGATCTGCTCCTCTCATTTACATTGAATGGTAGCTGAATGATAGCTTTCATAGACTCAAAGCGTTTGTGACAGATCTCACAAGGGATATATTGATTATAGAGCTTTTCTATACAGGTATTACTGCTGAGCGGGATTCATATGAATCCCGCACAGCAGTGATACCTGTTTAGAAAAGCTCTATAATATCATGAATATCATCATCATCATCATCATCATCATCATCATCATCATTATTATTATTATTATCATTTATTAGATTTGTATGCCGCCCCTCTCCGAAGACTCATGGTAGTGCACACCATCTATGAATGCCATATTCTGGAAGTAAAATAATCATATGGTGTGAAAATTTATTCTCAAATTAATCTAACTAATACATATGTCATCCATCCAACATTTGTAGTTTTTCTTAGAGTTAATGTTAATTTTTTATATTAGCTGGCAAGTAAACATGACTTTGGTCCGGGTTAAAATAAGTAGAACTAAACATTCTACTAATCATATTTTGCTTTTCAAAACATTTTACATAACCTCTGCTCATCTCAAGTGTGACAGTAAAATGAAGAGTAAAGTTTGTTTTATTTTTTCCAATTTGAATTAAAAAAGCGATTTGGAGGCAGAAATCAAAATACATTTTTTTTCTAAAAGCAGATGCTTTGAGTTTTTTTAAATGGTAGTAATAGTAGTTGCAATCATTTTCTTCCAAAATATTTGAAAGGTAGATGGCTTTAAATGGCCAGAACCAAAAAACTATAATTTTGGTTTATACCTATTTTCTAACAAAAAGATAAAGGGTGATGGAAGAAGCAGAAATGATATTTTCACCCCTTATGATAGCGGCAGGATGGAAAAATTATAAGTGTATTTCAACTCTTCTGCAGTTTGGAAATTTACATTTCTTAGAGTTTGCTGTCCTTTAAGCTGCATTCAAGACTGCTGCTTATCTCAGTTAGATCCATATCTGTTTTCTTTGAAATCGTATTTTTTTATTGATAATGTCAAATAAACATTTATTTCAGGTGCACAGCCTTGGGATGTGTTAGTGAAAACTGGGGCACTGCTTACTGCCCACTAAGTGGGTGGGGAAAGGGTGGTGTGACCCTCTTACCCTTCCCACCAGTCTCCCTAACAGCTTTGGCCTTCAGGTCAGCTCAATTTCCCCTCTCTGGAGTGGCCATTACTGTTCCGGGGCATGATAAATGCTTTTTTTGTGAGAAGTTGTATTGCCGTCAGCAAGCGCTAGGGAGGTGGGTACCCTGGGCCAGGCTGACAAAGCTAAGAGACAGATAGACTCACATGCCTGTGCACAAAACAGCTGTTACCTAGCAACAGGATGGTGATCACAGGAGGGGGAAAATGAACAGACATACAAACAAAAATGAAAAGGAGATAAAAAAGAGTAAAAGTCTGTGGGGCTCAAAGGTTAGTGCTCCTCTGTCTAATAACTTAGTTTCAGAAAATTGCGTTTTAACCTTTCCAAAGCACTCAGGAGGGAGACGTCTCTGGAATTAAAGGAAATCTCCTTGGTACCAAATTGGGGGGGTGGCCATTAAAAGGAGAATTTAGTTTTCTCTTGCCTTTCATTTTTGTGATTGGCTTTGCCTTTTCTGACTTATTTCTGTTTCCTTCTCAAAATATATTTACTATGTGTTTCTGAGTAAGTACACCGTCCCAAAGCTGGATGGGTACGATTGTAAACTGGTATAAAAACCTGGGAAGAAATTTAAAAGCACAACACGGAGAGGGGCGGCATACAAATCTAATAAATAATAATAATAATAATAATAATAATAATAATAATAATAACCCACGCAGGCGTCACAGTATTTAATGCTGTAGTCCTAAACTCAATCAGGAATGAAGAACAGGTTGGCTACACATTGCATTTTCCACGAGAGTTCAGTCTCACTTTATGAAACTCTGGTGGCAATTTCAAAGCCTCCCTTAATGGCAGACAGAGAAAGATGGGCAGGACGTAAAGTAAACACATACTGAACTGTAAATACCTCTGACTATTTTATCTATGGTTTTGTTATTATTTTGCCATACAGTTTTCTTAGCTTTTTCCAGCAAACAATGTTCTGCTATCTTTGCAATACAGTACTGCCTTTTTCCTTTAGGGCTTCCATTTTTCTCTTCCATTCATTTTATCTGTACTTGAGGTTTTTCTTTTTCATTGTCCAAATAGGATTTTCCTTTGTTTAATCAGTTCTTATTCACCTTCCTCCATTGTCTCCCCACTTTTCTGTAGTTAGCCTCATGTTCCATATTTGTTCTTTTCTTCCCCTAAGAATTGCTTGTGCTATTTGGTGTCTGTTCATTTTGGACTGGGTACTGACCTAGTGGCCTCATCTCCTACTTTATCTTCAAATAAATAATAAGTAGGCAATTCCTATTTTCTACTTCAAGTTAGTTCTAGCTGCTGTATCAGTTATTTTTTCTTGAGTAAAGCAAAAAAAGTCTTATTCCTCTTTATTTATTTATTTATTCATTTGTCCAATACACAAATACATAGGAAGAAAAATAGACATGTGATAATATAAAAGAGGGTGAAAGTGAACTTAGAGGAGAGGATATATGAAAGGAAGAGATTATATAAGATAGGTGAAAGAAAGGAAGGAAAGACAATTGGACAGGGGACGAAAGGCACACCTTACTGGCCTCTTAGGAACCTGGAGAGGTCAATCGTGGAGAGTTTAAGGGAGAAGGGTTGGGGGTTAAGGGTTGACACAATTGAGTCAGGTAATGAGTTCCACGCTTTGATAACTTGATTGTTGAAATCATATTTTTTACAGTCAAGTTTGGTGCAGTTCGTATTAAGTTTGAATCTGTTGCGTGCTCTTGTGTTGCAGCATATGATCTTGTGGGCAATACTCAAATTGTGTTTTAGGCGCCGTAGTTCTAGGCTTTCAAGAATTTGATATTTGATATTATTTGATATTCTAATGGTTTCTACCAAATAGTCTTCTTAAGAGGCCATTATGTTAAACTGAGGAAATAATGATGCATTGTTGACTTCCCATCTGTGAGAGTATGAAAGAATGTGTGTAAATTAGAAGCCTCCGACCATGTAATGAACCAACTTCTTTGGAAGTCTACTGAGCCCTGATACTTTTGGTCAAGTGCAGAAGCAAGATTGGAACTGTCAACAACTATACAACACCAAACTGGCAGGAATACCCAAGTCTCCAGAAGATGGGCTTCAGAAGATACAGAAGGATCTTGACAGACTTGAACATTGGGTGCTATCTAACAAAAGGAAATTCAATGGCGAAAAAAGTAAGGTTCTACATTTAGGCAAGAAAAACAAAATGCACAGGTACAATATATGTGGCAGTAACTGTGAAAGGGATCTTGGAGTCCTAGTGGATAACCATTTAAATATGAGCCAGCAGTGTGCAGCAGCTGCCAAAAAAGCCAACACAGTTCTAGGTTGCATTAACAGAGGGAGAGAATCAAGATCACGTTAAATGTTAATACCACTTTAGAAAGCCTTGGTAAGGCCACACTTGCAATACTGCATTCAGTTTTTTGTCGCCACGATACAAAAAGGATGTTGAGGCTCTAGAAAGAATGCAGAGAAGAGCAACAAAGACAATTAGGGGACTGGAAGCTAAAACATCTGAAGAACGGTTGCAGGAACTGGATGTGTCAAGTTTAATGAAAAGAAGGACTAGGGGAGACCTAATGGCAGTATTGCACTATCTCTCGGGTTGCCACAAAGAAGAGGGAGTTAAACTATTCTCCAAAGAACCTGATGGTAGAACAAGAAGCAATGGATGGAAACCAAACAAGGAGAGAAGCAACTTAGAACTAAGGAGAAATTTCCTGGCACAACAATTAATCAGTGGAACGGCTTGCCTCCAGAAATTGTGAATGCTCCAACACTGGAAGTTTTTAAGAAGATATTGGATAACCATTTGTCTAAAGTGGTGTAGGTTTTCCTGCCTAAGCAGGGGGCTGGACCAGAAGTCCTCCAAAGTCCTTCCAACCCATTATTATCATCATCATCATCATCATCATCATCATCATTATTATTATTACTACTACTATTATTATTATTACAAAAAACATTAACACACAACAAATGAGATTATTGATATGCTGGATTTTGTATCACAACATCACAAATCGGACACTTCCCAAGCATCTAAGGGTGTGTGATGTATTTGGCACAGCACCCAATGTGCCGATTACTACTGGGATCATCTGTACTGGTTTATGCCAAAGTTGTTGCAGTTTGATTTTAAGATCCTGATATCGCCTAAGTTTTTCTTGTTGTTTTTCATCAATTCGACTGTCACCTGGTATGGCAACATCAATGATCCACACTTTTTTCTTTTCCACAATCGTGAGGTCTGGTGTTTTGCGTTTCAAAATCTTGTCGGTTTGAATTTGAAAGTCTCAAAGTATTTTGGCATGTTTGTTTTCAACTACTTTGTCAGGTTTATAATCCCACCATTTCTTTACCACTGGTAGATGGTAGTTGTGGCCCAGGTTCCAATGAAGCATCTGGGCCAGACGGTAATTGTTTCTCTGTTTGTAGTCCGTCTGTGCGATTTTCTGAAGATACGATCAATTTTTTCATCAGCTTCCTTGCAAAGTCTGCATTTTGGGTCATGTTCTGTCGGGCTCTCTGGTAGAATCCTCCCAAAAATGCACAGGTACAAATTTCAGACACACACGTTTGAAAATTCAAAACAATGTTCTTTATAATGAAAATTCACATAAACCAAGCCCTCTTTTGGTATAGCAAAGAGCACTCGTCTCCAAACAAACTGGTAATTTGTACAAGTCCCTTATCAATTCTGTGATACTTAGCTTGCAGCTGTGAGGCAATTCACAGTCCTTCTTCTTTCACAAAGTGAAACACACTTTGCTCTGGTTTAGTTTCAAAGCGGGGAAAAATCAGCACACAAAAAGTCAAAGTCAGTAAAGCAGTCACGAAACACAACGATCATATAATCCTCCACAATGGCCAAACCCACAGGCTGCTATTTATAGCAGCCTCACTAATTACCACAGCCCCACCCAACCACAGGTGGCCTCATTTTCTTTGATAATAATCTCTCAGTTGTTTCTGCCTATGCATCGCTCTCCGCATGCGTGGCTGTATCATTAACTCTTGTTCTGAATCCAAGGAGGAGCTAGATAATTGATCTCCTTCTGAGCTGTCTGCCACACTCTCCTCCTCCCTGTCACTCATGTCTTCTTGGTCAGAGGAGCCTTCATCAGCAGATTCCACCGGGGGCAAAACAGGCCTGCAGCATGTGGATGTCTCCCCCACATCCACAGTCCTTGGGGCAGGAGCAGGGCCAGAGCTAACCACAACAGGTCATCAGCTGATTTTTCGATCCTTCTGTCTCCTTCAGTGTTCCATTAGTGAGCCATAACCAAACCTTCTCCTCATCAACTTTTCCTTCTATTATTATTATTATTATTATTATTATTATTATTATTATTATTATTACCATCAACAACATCAACATCATTATTCCAATGATGCTTTTCCAAAAGGCAACTTGACTTTCTTGGTTTTTTCCCTTAAATACAATTCAGTTGTGAACGGAAGAAGTTTCTTGATGAGAAGTGAAACATATTCCAGGGGAACCCCCCCCCCCCCCCAAGAAAGTCCAGTTGCTTTTTGGAAAAGGACCTTGACCTGGATGATTAAGAAACTGTTTCAACATTTATGTTCCAGACATCCTGTGTTTTTTTGATAGTGCTGTTGCCATTCTTCTTTCACGGAAACACTTTCACCTTCTTCTAGATATTACTACATCTTAATATCTATTTTTAATATCCTTTCTATAACTTTCAATTCTGTAAGGGCCAATCCAAAGTCAAATTAATCATTCATAAATACCAGGAATATAATCTTGTCTCTATTACACACATCAGTTTCCTACAATTTAAACATTCATTAGAATACATTAATCATTCTGTTATTTCATATCCAACAATCATAGAGAAAAATGTATATGCATGTGGTCTATATGGTTGCTAAGAATTAACACCAATCTGATAGCATGTAATCAATCAATACACACCAAATCAGTGGGAGTATCTCCTTACACTAAAGATAATTTAGTGTACTAAAACTTCCTAAAATAACCTACTTTAATCACAGCATGTGTAGCTTACTGAGTTATGGGGGGTGCACTTTAAAAAGTTTAGTGAGGAAGAATGTTTACAAGAGTGTTGATTCAATAAAGTTTGCTCTTTGTTATTTCACATACTATCAGAAATTCTTAAAAGAATTTCTGAAGTCACATATCTTGCATTTTGATCTTCCAATCCAATAAATGTTATACAGCGTTTAACTACTTTTCTGTTTCTGAGTATGCAATGTAAAAAATCAGCCATACAGTATGTACAGTTTGTGTGTGTGTGTGTATGAGTAATTATATTAATTTATTCTATTGATCTAAAGGTTATTTTCCTAAGCAAAGAAGACGATATTCCTTTACTTGTAGCAAAAACTACTCTATTTAAATCTATTAAACATGCTGAAATCCTCTTTGGACCACGTGGATATTTTTCTTCATTCAATTTAGGAGGGATGTGGTATATGATCATGAGTTACAACATCAAGATCTTATTTTTTTTCTATAAATATCTTTAAACAGATCTGGAGATATTAAACATTGCTGTTTTCATTTCCAGCTAGCCAATTTTCCCGAGTTGTTTTAATCTTAACATTCAACAACAATCTTAACATTCGACAAACTACTCCTAAACTCAAATCCTATGGCATCTCAGGATCCCTCCACAGCTGGATTACAGCATTCCTGTCAAACAGACAACAAGTGGTCAAAATAGGAAGCACCATATCCACCCTCGTCCCAGTTAAAAGCGGTGTTCCCCAAGGTAGTGTACTGGGACCAATGTTCTTCATTCTCTACATCAATGACCTTTGCGATTACATCACAAGCAACTGCGTCCTCTTCGCCGATGATGTAAAACTCTTCAACACCACCGATAACACAACTACTCTCCAAAAAGACCTTGACGCTGTTTCTGAGTGGTCTAACACATGGCAACTCCAAATCTCAACTAGCAAATGCTCTGTCCTACACATTGGGAAGAAGAATCTGAACTCCAAATACGAACTGAATAATCAAATTATCACAGATAATCCCCACTCTGTTAAAGACCTTGGTATACTAATAACAAAAGATTAAGTGCCAAAGCCCACTGCAACAATATAGCCAAGAAGGCTTCAAGAGTTGTAAACCTAATCCTACGTAGCTTCTGCTCTGGCAATCTCACACTACTTACCAGAGCTTACAAAACTTTTGCCAGACCCATCCTCGAATACAGCTCATCTGTTTGGAACCCATATCGCATCTCAGACATTAACACCCTTGAAAATGTCCAAAGATACTTCACCAGAAGAGCCCTTCACTCATCCACTCGAAATAGAATACCCTATGAGACTAGACTTTCAATCCTGGGCCTAGAAAATTTAGAACTAAGACGCCTTAAACAAGATCTAAGTATTGCCCACAAGATATATGCTGCAACATCCTGCCTGTTGGCGACTACTTCAGCTTCAACCACAACAACACAAGAGCACACAACAGATTTAAACTTAATATTAACTGCTCCAAACTTGACTGTAAAAAATATGACTTCAGTAACCGAGTTGTCGAAGCGTGGAACTCATTACCGGACTCCATAGTGTCATCCCCAAACCCCCAACACTTTACCCTTAGATTATCTACAGTTAAGAATCTGGACCTATCCAGATTCTTAAGAGGTCAGTAAGGGGCGAGTACAAGTGTATTAGACTGCTTTCCGTCCCCTGTCCTATTGCTCTCCTATATCTCCTATACCTTTCCTCTATTCCTATATCTCTTCTTCTATTCTTTCATTGATATATTCTATTCCTATATCTTCTTTTCTATTATTTCTTAGATATATTTTACCATGAGTATCTCCTCTATAACCTTCATCATGTATTTACTATGTGTATATTGATATATACCCACTAAAACCCTCATTGTGTATTGGACAAAATAAATAAATAAAATAAAATAAATAAATAAAATTGGCTTTTAGAAGGAATATTTAGCTGTGTGTATTTCCCTTACATTACTAATTTTTTTAAGGATACTACATACTGTCTTAAGAAAGTCCTTCATTTTGAGCATGAATGTCTTTGTGTGTATCATTTTCAGATTTGGAAAAGTCATGTTTATTGAAAAATAGAGGGAAATCATGCATGTTGTTAGCCGTTACACAAGCTTTTTCATGAATTATCAGAAATACACTATATAAAAATTTGCAGAATTTTGTTGGTGGTGGGGAGGATTTGAAAATAAATTCCAGCTCCATATTCACAATTTTTCAAATATTGTTCGGCGAAGTGTTGACAGATGTGAACATGCACACTTGTGAACTGAAGGTTCAAAGTAAAAATTGACTGGATAGAATAAGTTTCCTTAATGAACTTTCTAGAAAAAAAATAAGTTAAACATAAGGCTGCTTCGGACTGGCATTAGGCCAGATTACTTATGGGACTGCCTCCTGCCACCTGAGTCTCAGCAACCCTTTATGTCCCACAAAGTCGGCCTTCTCCAGGTTCTGTCAACTAGACAATGTCACTTGGTGGGGCCTAGGGGAAGAGCCTTCTCTGAGGGTGCCCCAGCCCTCTGGAATCGGCTCCCCCCAGAGATTCATACTTCCTCCACCCTCCTTGCCTTCCGCAAGAGCCTGAAGACTTTTCTATGCCGCCAGGCTTGGGGCTATTAGACTCCAGCCCCCTGGCTGACGAATGTCCGTGATTTGAGTGGGAATGTCTGATTTTTAACATAATTGGGATTTTAGATTAGATTACTTAATTGAATTGATTGGATTAGGACATTGAATTGTATTGTTTTATGTTTATATGCTGTAAGACATCCTGAGTCATTGGAGGTACATCGGAGGTGCATGTACATAAGCAAAAATTAGCTTGTGCAGAAGCCAAAAATAAGATGTCAGCCCCCATGGATTGGCACCAATAGAACTGGCTCAATGACATCACCACGGGTTTCCTAACATTTCTAAAGAGCCAATTAGAACATGTAGCAACCCACCACTGGTATGCATTCTTTATTCATAAATGTTGTTCCTTGAACCAGTTAGAATGGCTTGTTTTATGACACCCAGTTAAAACTTTCTCAAGCACTGTTCTTATTTAATAATTCTATTTTGCATTTGCTTGCCTGAATTTTTTTTTAACCAGCAGAAAAATTTATTGTGAATAAATGCATTCTACTGATTTTTATGTTTTAATATTATTGGACATTTAACATATTCTGAAAGGTGTTGTGATTCTGTGATGTGTCACAGCATACTTTGGATTTATGTACCGTATATATTCTTTTGATTTGCACCTTGATATATATCTAAGGATTTTATCTAAATAATGTATAGTAAAGGGTTTTTTTATATATAAGCATTGAGTTGTTACACTGTCTCTATTGAAAGAAGCACTAAGAGAATAGTTTCTAGTTCCTCATTTCCAAATGCACTCCCAAATCTTAAACTTCTATAAAAATGATTTCAGAAAGTTTATTCTAAAACATAGCAGAGTACCTCGAGAACTTTGTTTTTTAATTCATACATAAAAGTGACCAAAAAAAGTTCATTTAAGATTGAAGTCATACTTCAGTTGTTACCAGAATTCTAATATTTTAAATACCTCAGACATGATGCCCAAAAATGCAGTAGTTCAAATCTTGCATTTCTTACATTTTAGATGCTTCATTCCCTTTCTCCTGGTGTAACAATCTAGAAAAAAAGGAATGGGACTCTACTAATTAAAAGACTGTAATTCCATCATAGATTTGTGATGATGGCAATAAACTGTGAGAACAAATCTTGAGGGTCATAGTGACTCATCAGCCCCTTGACAGAAATTTAGCCTTATAATCACCATTCCATTTATTATTTTCTGTGACAGCTTGTATTGAACACATGCACAGAAAATGATGCCTCTCTCACTCTAGAGTAGACACCGAGTCTTGGCAGCTGTAGCTGTTTGGGACACTGGGATTTTAAAAACAAACACACTTCCTGGTGTTGAGCAGTTAGTTTTGTTTTCTTACAGGCAATCAGTGTTACATCCCACACCAGTTTATTTGGTCAGGATAATATATACACCTCTGGGAATTGGTGAAAAGTATACAGTGCATGGAACGGCAATATGATTTAGTTTGAATGTCATCTGACAAAGTACTTATGTGGTTTCCTTTTTTTAGGAAGCACTTGTGCAACTTTTAAGATCTTGCCTAAAGCAAGTTGCATCCAGAAATGCTAAAATATCTACCAAGTCCTTGGTGCTCTCTGAGCTTGGGTGTTTGCAGGTGTTTTATCATCCAACTAGGTGTCAGGGGTTGCTTCTTTAATATACAATAACTTGCCCTGCTACTTTTGTTGCCTGTGCTATTTCCCCTTTGGGAGTTTCTTGATTAGGATATTATTTACTGCTTGTTTGTCTGGTGCTAATCCCTGTTTATCTGAGAGTTGTCTGTGGGAGAGGAGATGTTCTGATATTTTTGTTTTCTCCTTCACTCTTTTTATTGTTTATGGTGTGTAAATATGGTTTATTTCTCTGTGTCTATTGATGGCTGAATGCTAAGCTGTTAGGAATTCCCTAGCATTTTTGGATTTAGCTTGGTTTAGGATGCTCTCTATTTCCTAGTTGTGACATTAAGGAGTTTTCATTGTTTGGTTTTTTACTTCTAGTTGGTCATCATGGATACATCCAGATAATCTTCTGCCTGTCTGTCCTATGTAGTGACTATTAACAATCTTTATACTCTATGTTGTAGATCAGGGAGGTCAAACTCCCATAGTCAAGTCGGTGTCACGTGACTATCTGGACTTTCCCCCCCCTTTGATAAACTGGGCAGGACCAGCATCAGATGCATCGGGCCCACGGGGCCCGAGTTTAACACCCCATTGTAGATGACTCTTTCCTGGGGCTGCTGAGTCTTTTGGTTTTCTTAAGATACAATGGAAGGCTTTATTAGGTTTGCAGGTTGGTACCGGTGGGGCCGCCAGATTGTGCAATTTGCGCACAACTAATCTGGTGGCAGTCCTATGGGTGCCGCCACCTTCTCCCCCCAATTTTTTTATATTTTAATGGATTGTTTCAATTTTCAATATTTCATGAGCAGAAGCAAAATCTCGTGAGTGGATGTGCACGAGAGATTTTAGTGATTTTTTTTCTTCCGCGCATGTGCCGAAGCAAAAAACCCACCAAAATCTGTCTCACCCACGCATCGCCTTGTGAGATTTCAGTATGTTTTTGCTTCCTGTGCATGTGCAGAAGCAAAAGCATGCTGGGGACGTGAATGCACGCACACAAGACAACCAAAGCTGTGCACACTGTGCACTGGTAGTGGTGGTAATGGCAATCCGCCCCTGAATATGATGCTGTTGTGGTTAGCTCTGGCCCTGCTCCTGCCCCAAGGACTGTGGGTGTGGGGGAGACATCTACATGCTGCAGGCATGTTTTGTCCCTGGTGGAATCTGCTGATGAAGCATCCTCTGACCAAGAAGACATGAGTGACAGGGTGGAGGAGAGTGTGGCAGACAGCTCAGAAGGAGATCAATTATCTAGCTCCTCCTTGGATTCAGAACAAGAGTTAATGATACAGCCACGCATGCGGAGAGCGATGCATAGGCAGCAACAACTGAGAGATTATTATCAAAGAAAATGAGGCCACCTGTGGTTAGGTGGGGCTGCAGTAATTAGTGAGGCTGCTATAAATAGCAGCCTGTGGGTTTGGCCATTGTGGAGGATTATCTGATCGTTGAGTTTCGTGACTGCTTTACTGACTTTGACTTTTTGTGTGCTGATTTTCCCCCGCTTTGAAACTAAACCAGGGCAAAGTGTGTTTCACTTTGTGAAAGAAGGACTATGAATTGCTGCACAGCTGCAAGCTAAGTATCACAGAACTGATAAGGGACTTGTACAAATTACCAGTTTGTTTGGAGACGAGTGCTCTTTGCTATATCAAAAGAGGGCTTGGTTTTAGTGAATTTTCATTATAAAGAACATTGCTTTGAATTTTCAAACGTGTTTGTGTCTGAAATTTGTACCTGTGAATTTTTGGGAGGATTCTACCAGAGAGCCCGACAGAACAGATGCCATATGGTTGTAATACTCTTTTGGTGATTTCTAAGATGTTTGAAATGTATAGTAATGCTATTCTTTTCATAGCTCATGCTATAGTGGCTAGAGCAATCAGGCATTCACCACACCCAGGACTCTACAGTTCAACGTGAGCTAAATATATTCATTTCTATTAAAATATCTACACAGCCACTGGGCACTTTACTGATGGATGCTAGATAAGTTGATTGTCATCTGTTTCACATTACACTGAGAAATAATTTTTTATGAGTAGACAAGATTATACTAGCCTTGTCCAAGTTAATGTTCATTCTGTGTGATAGAATTCCTTTCCCTGTGCAGTCTTAATCTTGTAGCCAATGTACAACACGAGATCCAGTCCAGTGCTTTAGAAAATAGCCTACTTTGGACTAAGAAGCTGCTCTTTTTTTAATTTGGATTGCTTCCCAAAAAAGATTCCTCCTGTCATTTGACCACTATGAGAAAAGTCAAACATTTTTTCCACCTTTTAACAAAAAAAATCTAACCTTGAATGTGGCACAAACCCTTACAAAGAATAGAATAGAATAGAATAGAATTTTTTATTGGCCAAGTGTGATTGGACACACAAGGAATTTGTCTTGGTGCATATGCTCTCAGCATACATAAAATAAAATATACATTTGTCAAGAATCATGTGGTACAACACTTAAGAGATAAATATTTACCAATGAATAGGTGTAGGGGTTTTGAAATTACCGTAAGCATTTTTGAATGTTTTTTTATTTGCATTTGTCCTTTAAGAAAAGTATATGTTTTAGAAATAGATTTCCTTTGCAATTCTAATACCTTTCCTATGGAAATAGGTCCTATCAAATTTCCAGCAACTGATGCAAAGGTAGTCTAAAAGTTTTTGGGGAGGACATTATTTCACTCCCTAGCTTTGGTATTTTTGTTTTGTTTCAGGAAGAGTTCCTATGAAAAGTTTATACATTATACGGATACTTTTGAGGAAACAAAACCAACCCCTCCCAAAGCATTAGCATCAACAATGACAATTTGAGAGATTAGGTTGGACTATTTTGAGGGTGATTCTGGCAAATTTCACATCTCTCACCTTCATTTGAACTACTATGGACTCAAGAACATTGAAAGGACCTGCAAAGAAGCAGAGTCACCCAGGTTTATCTTAGTTGCATTTTAAAGTGGAGTCAGCTGGGTGGCATGCATCTCTTTGGTTGTATACAAATGAAACTTTAAGCAGTTGTTGGAGAAGAACAACTGAAGAAACCAAGCTATATTTTCCCTTGAAAGACCTATAAACAATATGCTACATCTGTGAACCTGAGAAATTAGGAGAGATGGAGCAGGATTCCTGCCAAACAAACAATCTCAGTCGAGTTTTAGTGAAGCCAACAGAAAACTTTAGTTTATTGATTTTGGATACACTACAGGTGAGCCAGAAATACATCAAGCTCAGTTGTTGAATACAGGCAACAGTATGAGAACACAAAGATGTCTAGTTGATTCCAAAACGATCCAAAGACCCCTTGTGGAAACACCATGAATCATGCCAAGTTTCAGACAAATAGATAAGAACGTTTTGTGCAAAAGAAGCCATTACAAATTTGGGTAGTGAACATGATTAATTAACCCCTTTGTTGCACATAGACAGCCAAATTGTAAACAGTAGTCAGCACAGAAATGTCCTTTGACAAGGAACCTCCCTATTACAAAACAACAGCTTTTCCTTATTTCTTACCTGAATCAGCATTACAGTGTTCCCTCGATTTTCGCGGGTTCAAACTTTGCGAAAAGCCTATACCACGGTTTTTCAAAAAATATTAATTAGATTAGATTAGATTTTTGGCATTTATATGCCGCCCCTCTCCTCAGACTCAGGGCGGCTCACAGCAATAGTAAAAACAGTACATAGTGACACATCCAATACCCACCAATCCAATTACAATTTTAAGTTAAAAAATTCATAAAACAACCCCAATATATATAAAAAACAAGCACACAATCAATCAAACACCAAAACAACATGGGCAAGGGGGAGATGTTTCAGTTCTACCATGCCTGACGGCAGAGGTGGGTTTTAAGGAGTTTACGAAAGGCAAGGAGGGTGGGGGCAATCCTAATGTCAGGGGGGAGCTGGTTCCAGAGAGTCAGAGCCACCACAGAGAAGGCTCTTCCCCTGGGTCCTGCCAGACGACATTGTTTAGTCGACGGGACCCGAAGAAGGCCGACTCTGTGGGACCTAACCGGTCGCTGGGATTCGTGCGGCAGAAGGCGGTCCCGAAAATATTCTGGTCCGGTGCCATGAAGGGCTTTAAAAAATACTTCACGGTTTTTTCCCTATACCACGGTTTTTCCCACCGATGACGTCATATGTCATCGCCGAACTAATAATTTTTGCAAATAAATAACAAAAAAATAATTATTGTTAATAAATAATTATGTTTATAAATATCAGGATCACTAAGTGTCTTATTCAATGGTGAGTACCCGTAATAATGGTGAGTAAATGGTTGTTAAGGGAATGGGAAATGGTAATTTAAGGGTTTAAAGTGTTAAGGGATGGCTTGTGATACTGTCCATAGCCAAAAATGGTGTATTTACTTCTGCATCTCTACTTCGCGGAAATTCGACTTTCACGGGCGGTCTCGGATCGCATCCCCCGCAGAAATCGAGGGAACACTGTATACTAAATTTCCTTGGAAGACTACAATATTTTAATTTTGGGATAGTTCTTAAAATTGAAAAATATTCATCTATGGCAAGTTCTATAATTTAACGATGGTAAATCATAAATCCCTAAAATCTTCCACGTTTTTAAAATAGAGATTAGAGTAAAACAGTGTATTGCAATGGGAAATTGCTGAAGGTCATCTCCATGCATCCCAATTTATTGCAGGCAAAACACTTCATCAAAGGACAGGCTGGAATATCCATTACGAACTATTCCTCCGGATTGGAAATAAGACACATCTTCAATTCTCCCTTTTCTCTTCCTGAATGCAGAAAGGGAAAAAAACATAAATGTTACTGCAAGCAGGCCTACCTTTCTTCAGTACTCTAAAGCAGTGTTTCTCAAACTGTAACAAGTTTAAGTTTTTATTTATTTATTTATTTATTTTGTCCAATACACAATGAGGGTTTTAGTGGGTATATATATCTATATACACATAGTAAAATACATGATGAAGGTTATAGAGGAGATACTCATAGTAAAATATATTTATGAAATAATAGAAAAGAAGATAAAGTAATAGAACATATCAATGAAAGAATAGAAGAAGAGATATAGGAATAGAAGAAAGGTATAGGAGATATAGGAGAGCAATAGGACAGGGGACCGAAGGCACTCTAGTGAACTTGTACTCGCCCCTTACTGACCTCTTAGGAATCTGAATAGGTCAACCGTAGATAATCTAAGGGTAAAGTGTTGGGGGTTTGGGGATGACACTATGGAGTCCGGTAATGAGTTCCATGCTTCGACAACTCTGTTACTGAAGTCATATTTTTTACAGTCAAGTTTTGGAGCGGTTAAAATTAAGTTTAAATCTGTTGTGTGCTCTTGTGTTGTTGTGGTTGAAGCTGAAGTAGTCGCCAACAGGCAGGACGTTGCAGCATATCATCTTGTGGGCAATACTTAGATCTTGTTTAAGGCGTCTTAGTTCTAAATTTTCTAGGCCCAGGATTGAAAGTCTGGTCTCATAGGGTATTCTATTTCGAGTGGAGGAGTGAGGGGCTCTTTGGTGAAGTATCTTTGGACATTTTCAAGGGTGTTAATGTCTGAGATGCGATATGGGTTCCAAACAGATGAGCTGTATTCGAGGATGGGTCTGGCAAAAGTTTTGTAAGCTCTGGTAAGTAGTGTGAGATTGCCAGAGTAGAAGCTGCGTAGGATTAGGTTTACAACTCTTGAAGCCTTCTTGGCTATATTGTTGCAGTGGGCTTCTGGGTGTTGAATGGACTTCAACACCCAGAACTCCCCAGTGGCTCCCATTTGGATGGCTAGGAAGTTTTGGAATTGGAGTCACTGCCCAACTGGGTCGAGCAGAGCAATGCGGGTGGGCAAAGGGCAAGCCTCTTTTGGGCTCAGCTCTGCCCCACTCCTGGTTTTGTCCTCTGAGGTTTCCCGCAGGAGCAGGAAATACCTCCCGCCGAAGCGTTTTTTGGCAGCAGCAAAAGGAGGAGGAACAGCCGCATCTGGCAAACCAGGTTGCTTTGTGTGAGGATGCAGGCTTTGGAAAGGGGTCCAGGGTCCCCGCAAGGGCACTCGGGAGGTGCAGGCCAGACTTCACCAGCTCCCTGGTGGCTTTGCATTTGCAAAAACAACAGCCAGAGTCTCTTTAAATCAAAGGCTGCCTACTGCTGGTCTGAGATGGCAGTGGCACTGAGCTCCCAATGTTGGTGTTGCCCGGGCTAGCCAGTTGCCACGCTCTTTGCCTTCTTTTCAGGCTGAAAAGCTGCCGACACTTTAGAGAGAGAGATCGCTGCCGGACAATCTCTCCTGGTGCAACTTGCTGAGCGGATTCTTCCCTGCCCCTTTCTGTTTCCACCAAGAATCACTTGCTTCTGAAGTCTCCCCCACACCTTGGCAGTTGCATTCTCCTCCTTTTCACACTCAAGCTTTGCGGCTTTGGGTGGTTCCCTCCACAGAGCCCCCAGGTAGTTAAAGTTCAAGATGAATCTGCTTGGCATGTTGCACCAGGAGAGAGCACGCTCGATAGCGATCCCTCCCCCCCAAAAATATCCAGCAGATTTTCAGCCTCAAAAGGCAAAGAGCTTGGTGACTGGTTAGCCCCATTACTACCCCTCTCAGACCCAGAGCAGCAGCAGCTGCATCTCCACCCAGGGCCGCCCACCCACCCACTGGCTGGGCCAGCCTGGACTTCCTGCTTGGAAGACAGGCAGGGATGGGGTACCACTGGAAAGGCTGCTAGCTCCCTGCCCCATTGCTGGCCTGCCTCAGCATGCTTTCCTGCCTTTACGATGGCCTTCCACTTGCTTGTCTTCACAAGTTGGCCATGGGGACACCAGGAAGGCCACGTGGAAGGCAGGAAAGCATGTGAAGGGTGAAGGGGATAGGGAATGGAATAGGGATGGTCGCGGGAGGGGGCAGGGGCAGCTAGGTAGGCTGCGATTTAACAAGCTTACCTGGCAGGCATATCAGGAGCGCAGTGCTTCTGGCAGGCAAGCTGCATAATAGAGACTGGGCGGGGCAGGGCAGGGCAAATGGCGACTGGGGGACTGGTTCAGGGGCGTGGCCGGCCAGCCATCACTACTGGCTCGGCAAACCTATATCGCCAGGCATGGGGAAATTGAGACATCTCCCCCAGGCTTATATAGTGTTATGTATGGTATGCTTGTGTTGTATGGTTTTTAAATGATGGATTTTTAGATGCTTTCTTTTAATTATTAGATTTGTTACATTGTGTTGCGAGGGACGGAATTTTAATTAGACCCAGCAGGTAGGAATCAAAGTAAAACAAACTTTATTTAGTAAACAGAAAGTAAAGTGTGCCAGGAGCGGCACTTTATAAACAGCCGGAACATAGCTGCACACAGAAGAATACAGAAAGGGATGCTTGCTACGTAAGCAGGCGGATATGACATGTGGGAAATGATGTATGAGGGGGGGGGATTAGAGGGAAGGCACACATTAACTCTTTAACTACTGAATGTCTCTGTTGGCTGGCAATTCTCAGCGTGACACATTGCACATTGTTTTTATTATTGTTGTGAGCCAGCTCGAGTCTGCGAAGAGGGGCAGCATACAAATCTAATAAATTATTATTATTATTATTATTATTATTATTATTATTATTATTAGTATTAGCATTCGTATTATTAGTATTATTATTAAACCACCGGCAGCCACCATTACCAGTACATCTGTTCCAGTCCAAACCGGGAGCATTTCACTTCTGGCTTTGATCATTTTGTAATGGTGCTATTTCAGCTCATGAAGTCTGAAATTCAGTTTGTCTATACAAGATATGCACTTCAAATAAATCTGATGCACAATTTTGCAATACTTACATGATCAGACCCAGAGCTATTAAATTTCTATACCCCATATCAAAGGTTAAACTGCTGTAGTAGGGTACTTTTATGAATTGGTCCATAATTCTGTCATATCATTTGTGACATGGGATACTCAAAACTTACATTAAGGAAATAATTGTTGCAGAAAAGAAACTATTCTCTGTGAATGTATTGCTAAAAAATATAGTCATGCATCAGAAAAAGTACGGTACTTCTTATAGCCTTCAATTGTTCAAAGAAGTTTGGAGTTCTCATAATGAAGTCAGAAACGGTTTTGTGTACTTAGCATGCAAAAGAAATGACTTTTCATGATTTCATAATTTTTGTTATATTGCTAATCATCCAAAGTAATTAAGGGCAGGCTGATGCTACATCAGCTGCTCATGGGGCTTCTCATTACCATTCATGATTTGTCTTGGCTATAATTCACATCCCTTTACCAAATACCAACACATTAGTTAACGTGTTTAATTAAAAATGTGGGGGGGGGATAAAACACCTGCAGATGAGAAAACACAGATGGATTTGCTTCTTTGCAGAAAGAGTTTCATGTAAACTTGCCATAGACACAAAACAAAACTAGGTGTTAAAATAACACTCCTCATTTCAATAGGGTCTCCATTCATTCTGGCAGAAATGATCATACCTTGTGTGTGTACACAGCTTGTTCAGTACACTTATCTAATGGCCTGATGTCTTCTGAAGACAGTGTCACTCTGTCTTTCTATCAGTTAGCTCTGCATAATTATTGGTAGGTTCACATTTGAAGCACTTATTGTTTTGAGCATTATAAAGATACTTTATACTTCATAAATTGCCTTTTTCTTTCATGTCATTGCAAGATTCCATTTCTTTGCTATATTTCAGAAATTTTTTTTAAATTGCTTTGAGATATGTGAATCATGACTGGTACTATCCACTTAACTTACCAATAGAGCCAAAATTTGGGACTTCCAATATCATCAGGATTTTATTGGGTAGATGGAATTCTAGCTTGCAATTATTTTTAATTGTGGAAAAGCTGAATTGAAAATTTAAAAATTAGTACGTTCTTTACTACTATCTGCCTTAGTCCAAAACTGGCCTAGAAAAACAAGTAAATGTGTTATTTGTAAATGCTGTACTTTCTGGCTGACTTCCTCTATGCAATAGTGTAAACAGCAATAAATTACTTGCAAATGTTTATCTGTTTTCAATAACAAACCAGCCCAAGACTATATTAATTTCTAGCTATTATGTTTTATTTTTATATGTTGTGCCATAATTAACAAATGCAGCTTACTTTTCTTCTGTGTGTTTGAAACATAAACAAGTTTAAAAAATAATTAAGGGGAAGCATGCTTAAGCAACAAGAGGATAATATGTGTGCTTGCCAATTCTGGGTCAAAGTTTGGGATTTGGGAAAGTGGAAATTAATGATGGGTAGTGCTAGTTTTATGTTTTTGACAGAAAATACTTGTCAATGAGGTGTCCATTCAGTTTTATCCACCTCATGATAGGATACATTAAAACAATATAATACCTTCTTGGGAAAATTATTTATTAAACTTGCATAGTACGTTGCCACTTGTCACTACGCTGAAACAACACTGAAAATAATTTTCAGAGGCAGAGAACCATGTATCATTTCTCTTCCCTGTTGCCCTATTTGCAGCTTGGGAACAGGACTTCAAAATTTAGAGTTTTTAGCGAGACTTATAAGAATATATAAAAAGAACCCATCATAGACCAAGTTCCCCAGAATTTCATTACTTTAGTTATACAGTACAAGAAACTATACAGTACTTTGTTATCAAATCCAGAATCACACTTAATTTGATTGGATAAAATAATATAACATGTATTAAAGAATCAATATAGCTTGCTACATTTTTGAACTACATTTAAATGAAATGATTCAATTTAGGAATTATTGATTTGGATTTCCAAAAGGATCTGCAATTTTTTTTAAAAAAAAAATACTCCTAAATAAATAATTCAGGGTATGAAAGGAGATGCAATATTTTATCAATTGATGAAGATTAGATAAGCTCTAACAATGGAAGTTACAATCAGAAGAATATTCTAAAAATCTCCATTTGGAAACAGCAATTTCATGAATATGGCCAAATCTGCAGAAGGCCTCAAATGGTTTTAAAAAGGGCTTGATTAAATGGTTTTTAATTTCCGTTTATTTTTAATGTTTTAACTTTTAATAACCCAAAGTTTTAATCCTTTGTTTTATTCTGTTATTCGTGATTTTGTAAACAGCCCACAGTCACTTAGTGATGAAATGGGCAACATACAAATTTAATAAGTCAAAAGAGAGATGCAAAACTTCTACAGGGGCTATAAGAGAAAGTATGGCTAGCTGTAGGTAGAACTATCTCTTAGCTGTAGTTTTGCCTGCAAAACAAGGCTGTCCTGATTGAATTCTATCTCACGATTCTTGACAAATGTATATTCTCTTTTATGGACACTGAGAGCATATGCACCAAAGACAAATTCCTTGTGTGTCCAATCACATTTGGCCAATAAAGAATTCTATTCTATTCTATTCCATATAAATAAGCAAGTTGTCAGATTAGGGAGAAGAGTTTCTAAATGCAGATGGTGTGATATTTAACTGGAAAGGCACTTGGTAGTGGGCACTTCTGATGTTTGCAGGTAGCCTTGGACTTACCACCATTCATTTAGTTACTCTTTGAAGTTACAAGTGCACTCAAAAAAGTGACTTATGACCATTTTTCACACTTACGACCATTGCAGTGCCTGTGGTCACATGATCAAAATCTGAACACTTGGCAACTGGCATTGTATTTATGACGGTTGCAGTGTCCCAAGGTCATGGAATCACCTTTTGTGACCTTCTAACAGGCAAAGTTCGGATGGCACAATGGTTAGAGTGCAGCACTCTGGCTACTTCAGCTGATTGCTAGCTGAAGGCTCAAGGTTGACTCAGTCTTCCATCCTTCCAAGGTGGGTAAAATGAGGACCCAGATTGTTGGGGGAATATGCTGATTCTGTAAAGCGCTTTGAGAGGGCTGTAAAAGCACTATGAAGCAGTATATAAATGCTAAAGTCAATGGAGAAGTCAGACAACCATGTTCTTAACAACTGCAGCGATTCACTTAACAACTATGCCCAGAAAGTTGTAAACTGGGGCAAAACTCATTTAATAACTGACTTGCTTGGAAATTTTGGGCCCCAGTGTAGTCTTAAGTGGAGAACTCCCTGTACTTCAACTTCAGGGTACTCATGGGATATCTAAACGGATGTTCCCACAAAGCAACAAAGGGACCCAAAAGGCCTTCAAATCTTTCCATCACAAATTACCTCACACAAAAACGAGGTAGCCAAAGAGACTAGGGAACCAATTCTTTAATGATGATGATGATGATGATGATGATGATAATGATGATGATAATAATAATAATATTGAGGAGAAGCAGCTAGAGAAATTAGAAGTTTTAAAAATCGAGCTGCAACGGCTCTGGCATAAGCCAGTGAAAATGGTCCCAGTGGTCTTTGGCACGCTGGGCGCAGTGCAAAAGGATCTCAGCGGACATTGAAAACCATTGGAATTGACAAAATCTCCACCTGTCAATTGCAAAAGTCCACTTTTTTGCGATCTGCACACATAATTCGCCGCTACATCACACAGTCCTACGTGCTTGGGAAGCACCCGACTGGTGATGAAATACAAAATCCCGCATAGTGATCTCATTTGCTGTGTTGTATTGATGATGATGATGATAATAAACAACAACAACAACAGAGTTGGAAGGGACCTTGGAGGTCTTCTAGTCCAACCCCCTGCTTAGGGAGGAAACCCTACACTACTTTAGACAAATTGGTATCCAACATCTTCTTTAAAACTTCTAATGTTGAAGCATTCGAGGCCTTCGCTCCCAAACCAACTACGTTTCTTCTCTACCAAACTACCATTTTGCTTCGCTCCCGTCAAAAGCCAACGCCGGCCGCCAATCCCTCCCTCCAACCAAGCTGGGTGCCCTGCGCCGCCAAGGCCCTTTCCAGGCTATTTAGCAAGTTCCGAGGTGGCTTAAGCGCATCATCTGCGAGGCCGCTGGAGGAGGATTTGCCGGCCTGAGAAAAAGACAAAGAAAAATGTTTTCCGGTCCATTATTCAGCCGCCGTCGCCGCCACTTTCTCTTCGGGGCCGCCCGCGGCTCCTTTCGCCCCTCCGCTTCCCCGCTCCGCTCGCTCGGGCTCCGGGCGCGCGGAACGCCTCGCCTCCGGGGAGCAGCAGAGACGGCGGGCAGGCGGCTGCGGCTAATGGCCGCAATTAATAACTTGTCAGCGTCCCGGCGAGGAAAGGCGAGCCCCGGAGGCGGGGCTTCGGCGGAGCAAATGAGGTGCAGGTGTGTGGTCCAGATTTAAGGAGCTCCGCCGGGCTGCCGCTGTCCTTCCTCGTGCCAAGTGGCAGGCCGGGCAGTGGGCCGGCCGGTCGGCGGTCGCGCCCCTTCTGCGAGCCAGCGAGCGAGTTTGCTGGCCGGTTTCCTGCATACGAGTCTGCCCACCTGGTTCCCTGCTCGCTTTGACTGAAAGAGTCCCTCGGAAACCTTCCTTGGAGTCTAATGCTTAATGATAATATAGAGTAGGATAGGATAAGATAACCTTTATTGTCACTTTATTTCTGTGAATACACTGGCACACAATACACACACACACATCCATATATACATCTATATCATACACACACACTGTAAGTATGTATGTATATACTGTATATCTTTTTCAATAGAAAAAGGAAAACATACATATATGGTGTATATATATATCGCACACATGGTGTATGTATGTATGTATGTATGTATATGTATGTATATGTATGTATGTATGTATGTATGTATGTATGTATGTTTATACACTACTCAAAAAATAAAGGGAACACTTGAACAACACAATATAACTTCAAGTAAAATCACTGTGAAATCAAACTGTCCACTTAGGAAGCAACACTTCAATCAATTTCACATGCTGTTAGGCACATTCAACTTTGTACAGAATAAAGTGTTCAATGAGAATATTTCATTCATTCAGATCTAGGATGTGTTCCCTTTATTTTATGTATGTATGTATGTATGTATGTATGTATGTATGTATGTGTGTGTGTGTGTGTGTATATTTGTTTGTTTTCATAGATTTTCACGGGTATATGTATGTAGATTGTTCTGAGTTCGGGTTTTGCCCTGTGTAATATTTTGCATGTCTATGCGACGTTTCGGTGAAATCACATTCACCATCATCAGGCTAAAGTTTCAAGCTTCGTGCTGTTGTAAATATGGGATTCCATATTTGCAACAGCATGAAGCTTGAAACTTTAGCCTGATGATGGTGAATGTGATTTCACCGAAACGTCGCATAGACACTCAAAACATTACACGGGGCAAATTGTAAATTAAATATTTGTAATTTGTAATGTAATATTTGTAAATATTACACGGGGCAAAACCCGAACTCAGAACAATCTACATACATATACCCGTGAAAATCTACGAATATATATATATGTATGTATGTATGTATGTATGTATGTATGTATGTATGTATATATAAATCAAATGTTTTTAGCTGGAATTTTTTTTAAAAATTAAGGGAGACTAGGATGGTCCCATTTCGGCCTTGTTCTGGCCTCATCAGCTGGCCACACCCTTCCTTACTGGGATTCGATCTGGTAGCCTCTGCCTTGTAAGGCAGAGAATTAGCAGTTGAGCCATCAGACCTGATCCCTTCCAGCTCTGTACCAGGGAGGGACTATATGTTTTTTATGTCGGATCACCCTGGTATATTGAAGGAACGTCACAGCTCCTTTTTGCCTCTAGGCCCAACCCAGGACCATTTCAAGGCAGTTAATTTATTCATAGCCGACAACTATATTCTGTATGTATCAAATGTTTTTAGCTGGAATTTTTTTTAAAAAAATTAAGGGAGACTTTTAAGGTTGGGCCTGGAGGCAAAAAGGAGCTGTGACGTTCCTTCAATATACCAGGGTGATCCGACATAAAAACACACACACACACACACACACACACACACATATATATGTTTTTTGCTGAATTTGAAAATTAAGGGTTACTTTATATATATATAAAACACATGGTGTTTGTTTGTATATATATACAAACACGCATGCACACATACACATACACGGTATGAACACATTAATATATACATATATTAATTACACTGGTCAACACACAAAAAAAATAAACAGCTAAGGTAATATGTCTGTCTTACAGAGTTTGATGTGCTGATTCCAAAAATATGCTTAGGTTTGTTCTATCACACAAAGTTTCTAACAGAAGCATTTTTGTCATTATGTTATTTCTACATTTTCAATGTATGTGGTAATGACTGTTTTCTTAATGTTGCCAGTATATTTCCTATACCTTATAATAATGATGCTGCCCCGTGGAAACTATACTCGCTACAGAAAAACTATATACATTTTTGAAATCAGAACAAAAAATGATTCAGAAAAGTACAAGGTCAACTGCGATGATTACAAAAAATATTTTTTGTAGACCTGTGTTATTGTTTGTTTTGAATAAATAGTGGAAAAGTTAGATAAGTTAATAGATAAGTTAGATATAATGATTTAGATCCCTTAATGAAAATTACTGGATTGCTGGGTCTATCAGAAAGATGTGAAGCCCCTTTGAAGACATAACAGCAGCAGGCTTTGGGCATTTGCCAACTGCAAGGTGCTTTCATCAGATTGCAAAGACTTTAATGAAAGAGTCCCCTTGCAGCCTTCACTGGGGCTGATGCTAAGAAATCTCTTATATGTCACCAGCCGATGGCCTTAATGCCAAGTGGGTAGTTGTAACAGGATGATGTTCCTATAGGAAATGTGGAAATGGATTGGGAGCAGTGGCACGCCACTTCCAAAAATCTAGCCAAGAAAAATGCAAGGACTTGTCCAGCCAGTTGCCCGGAATCTCAGGGACCGCCTTCTGCCGCACGAATCCCAGTGACCAGTTAGGTCCCACAGAGTGGGCCTTCTCCAGGTCCCGTCAACTAAACAATGCCGGTTGGCGGGGCCCAGGGGAAGAGCCTTCTCTGTGGCGGCCACGACCCTCTGGAACCAACTCCCCCCAGAGATGAGAATAGCCCCCACCCTCCTTGCCTTTCGTAAGCTCCTCAAAACCCACCTCTGCCATCAGGCATGGGGGAATTAAGATAATCTTTCCCCCTAGGCTTCTACAATTTATGCATGGTATGTTTGTATGTATGATTGGTTTTATAACAAGGGTTTTTAGCTGTTGTAGTATTGGAGTTTTACATTCTGTTTTTTGTCAATGTTGTTAGCCGCCCCGAGTCCACGGAGAGGGGCGGCATACAAATCCAATAAATGAATGAATGAATGAATGAATGAATGAATGAACAAATGAACGAACGAATGAATGAATGAATAAAAAACTGGCTTGAAAGAGGGCACATTTTTTAAAAATTCAAGTGAATATCAGGCAGTCATTATGACTTGCCTCTCCTAATTATCTTTTGGTTGTAGTGGTGCTCTAAGAGAAGAGCTCCTCCTGAGTGCTGTTTTGGTGCATAAATCAGTGTTTCCCAACCTTGGCAACTTGAAGATATTTGGACTTCAACTCCCAGAATTCCCCAGCCAGCGAATGCTGGCTGGGGAATTCTGGGAGTTGAAGTCCAGATATCTTTAAGTTGCCAAGGTTGGGAAACACTGCCATAAATTATAGAATAACTTATTTTCAGATTTCTCAGCTGCCTCCTCTCCCCCCCCCTTCCTGTAGGGTCAGTTCTGCTTGAAAAGAACCAAGTTTACAAATCTCTACTGGTTTGTACACTCCTATTATGCATACCAGGTTATGCATTTGTAACTGTCACCTAAGTCAGGGTGATACAGCGCTCTCATCTGACCCTATTCATTTAAATGGGTGCGTCTTGTTGACATTGATTCATGCTAGAAGTGATATCAATGCATTATAACTGCTCAGTGTCACACCTGCTGGTTCTCTTCGAGGAAAAGGGGGCAAATAGATCCTGGCAATGATGGTCAGCAAGATTTGAAACTCTTCAGAGCTGGGAGCTGCAGATGAAATTCCTGGGTCACCGCGTTCGGCTGCCCCTTGTCTCTCAAAATAAGATTAACATGCAAAGTACATTATTACTATGTGTTTGGCTGCCGGAGGTCTCTCCCTTCCAGCTTATTAAAGAATTTGGGTTGAGGCCGTGCCATTGCTTGTTGCAGCAACCCAAAGAGAAAAGTAAACACCATTATGCATGCATGGAAGTCTTCATCAAGGTGTGGTTGCTAATGTATTAAAGTGAAGCAATCTCTCATGAAAATAGCTCCCCTTAATAGCCTCTGTCTCTTTATTGTGCTTCTTAGTGAAACATAAATCACTAATATGTTTTCCGCTGCAAACTACTTTCTTTTCCCATTGTATTCACAGATTTAGTGGCATTTCAAATAGATAAACACAAGCAACATCTATCAAGACTACAAAAAGGGGGCCTTAATCAAAGCTCCGGGTCCTAGGTCTCAGCATCTCCATTTACCTTGAGATAAATCCATTGGTGTGACCACCACCGCACAGGGTGACAAATCACCCTCGTCAGCTGAGCAGCGCTGGGGCTTATTGGCCTTTCTTTAAGTGGTCTTACCCTTCAGTGAAAAGGATGGTTCTTGTCAAGCGGGACCAGATTAAAGTTAGACAAAAAGAAATGATCTGTTATTAGAAAACCGCGATTGAGAATCACAAAACAGGAAAGAAATATGAATAAGACTGTATGCACGGGGAGGGGAGGGAAGGCTTCCTTCAGTCCAAATGGGGGAATTAACTTTAATTCCTTGTTCAGTTCAATGGGTTAGCTCCCAGGAGATACTCAGGCATTAAAATTAAGTAAGTACCCAACCAGAGAAAAAAGCAGGTTATGGCACTGGGTCTGGAAAGCTTTGGGGTTTCTCTGTACTGCTTAGCTGATCAAGACAGACCAGCGCTCAAAGTCTGTTTTGTATTGTCTCACAGGTTCTTTGGGTAGTGGCCCATGGAGTATTTTTTTCATTGTTGAGTATCACGAAGAGATCTGCAATCCAAGGGGAAAACTGTAAGAGCTTCAGTAGGATTTTTTAAAACTACATCTGATAAGGAACTGGAAGAGAAGACACAATGAATTTTTATGGAACAAGTGCCTGTCTAATTTGAATATAAAATGGAGCTATGACAAGTTAATGAGATCTATTATTAAATAAACAAGCATGTAACCGTAGGGTTAGTTTGAGTTCCTGCATGCACAGTCATCAGGTTTTGGGGTGATAATAGGAATCCCTGGTTTATTTTATTATTATTATTATTATTATTATTATTATTATTATTATTATTGTTGTTGTTGTTGTTATTGTTATTGTTATTGTTATTGTTATTATTATTATGTCAATACAACACAGCAAACGAGATCACTATGCTGGATTTCGTATTTCATCACAGGTCGGGCATTTCCCAAGCACCTAGGACTGCGTGATGTAGCGGCAAATTATGTTTGCTGATCCCAGAAAAGCGGCATTTTGCAATTGACAGATGGAGATTTTGTCAATTCCGATGGTTTTCAAATATCCGCTGAGATCCTTTGGCACTGCGCCCAGCATGCCAAGTACCACTGGGATCACTTTCACTTGCTTATGCCAAAGTCGTTGCAGCTCGATTTTCAGATCTTCGTATTTCACTAATTTCTCTAGCTGCTTCTCCTCAATTCTGCTGTCCCCTGGGATTGCGATGTTGATGATCCATACTTTCTTTTTCTCCACAATCAGGATGTCTGGTGTGTTATGTTTCAGAATTCGGTCAGTCTGAAGTCGGAAGTCCCACAGTAGTTTTGCTTGCTTATTTTCGACCACTTTTTCTGGCTTATGATCCCACCAGTTCTTTGCCACTGGTAAATGGTAGTTCCGGCACAAGTTCCAGTGGATCATCTGGATCATCTCCCAGAATTCTGGGTATAAGTCCACAAGTCTTAAAGTTTCCAAGTTTGAAGATCTCTGATTTAACATCACCTCTGATGCTGAAATGGAAATACCAGTAATGTACATGTTAAAATAATGATAATCCACCAGAATGGAGTGGTATTGGCAAGCGTATGTGAATCAGACATGGCAGTTGGATTCAGTGCTCAATTTAGAATACAGCAATTGAGATTATATACAGTTTTTGTCGTTGTTGTTGAAAGCCATACATTTCTCACCCCAAGATGAATAGAGTCATCAACAATACCGAACTATGTGTATCTGTGTCTTTCATAGGACAGCAAAGATATATGTTTTAACACTTTATAATTTCAGGAGCCAAAGCATAATGCTTCTATAATATAATATTATTTATTTATTTATTTATTTATTTATTTATTTATTTATTTATTTATTTATTTATTTATTTATTTATTTATTTATTTATTTATTTATTTATATTTGTATGCCACCCCTCTCCGTAGACTCTATTATGTGCATATAGTTAAGATAACAAAATGGTTTTATACATTACATATATTTCTTGTTAAAATGCATAATTATCCATACAAATGCAAAATCCTTTATACTTGTTTGCAAGCAAGTGCCACTATTTGCTTCTGAAAAAAGATACCTGAGATTCATAAGTTGAAAAAGTATTAGAAAAAAGGATCTGTGTGTCTTTATAAACAGGTTAGATTGGATAGGCCTATACTACCTGAAAAAAAATTCAGCCCCACTGTGATAGAGAATCTGGTCAAATATTTGCAAATCTGGTTGACCTATTTGTTGACCAAATTCATCATTTGTTTCAGATTACAATATAAAGAAAGAAGGATGATGCTCCACATAGAGGCAAACACCCTCCAAGTAGAGACAAACAACCTGCTTTTTAACAAGCAGTTTGGTTTCAGGAAAAATTTGTCCTGTAATCTGCAACTCCTACACTGCAGAAACATTTGGACCACAGAACCCAAACAGGGTAAAGAAATAGACACAATTTACATAGACTTTGGTACATGACAAAACTATTAAAGCTAAGCTCTTATGGCATTTCCTGGTACACATTGATACCAGTGTTCCTGTCAAATAGGCAACAAAAAGGGAGCGCTCTATCAAACTCAGCGCTTATTAACAGTAATGTCCACCAAGGTAGCATTTTAGGACCCACACTTTCTGTTTTACATAAATGACTGTTGCAGTCATATTATAAGCAGCTGTATTCTCTTTGCTGATACCATAAAACTATTTAATACCACCAACAATACTACTGCCCTGCAAAGCAACCTTGACTATGTGTCATAATGATTGCACAATTGGCAACTCACAGTCTTCGGAGAGGGGCGGCATACAAATCTAATAAATAAATAAATAAATAATAAATAAACTCCAAATCTCACCTAACAAATGGTCTGTCTTACACATTAGCAACAAAATCAGAACACCAAGTACAAGCTGGGCTGCTACGACCTCGTAGACAATTCTCACTCTGTCAAGGACCTAGGAGTTCTCATCTCAAACAATATAAACCTGGAGCTTACTGTAACAGCATTGCCAAAAAGGTATTAAGAGTTGTTAACCTAATTTTGCAAATAATTTCACAGACTGGCAAGAAGATTGAAAGTAGTGTAGGGTTTCCTGCCTAAGCAGGGGGTTGGACTAGAAGGACTCCAAAGTCCCTTCCAATTCTGTTGTTTTTATTGTTGTTATTCCCTTTTACCAAATGTGAAAGGCATTTGTTATTTCCATGGTGCATATTATCTTCATTTTGTCTGAAAGCTATTTAAGAAATACTAATTAACAATTCTCTTCTTTTTCAAAAGTTAAAACTCTCCAAATGGATTAAGATTGAGGTTAGGCTGGAGGATGTTTCTGAATGATTATTCTGTTAACATTGTGAAAGATTTTATATAGTTTATTAAATAATAATTTATTTATTTATTTATTCAATTTTTATGCCGTCCTTCTCCTTGGACTCAGGGCAGCTTACAACATGTTAGCAATAGCACTTTTTAACAGAGCCAGCATATTGCCCCCACAATCCGGGTCCTCATTTTACCCACCTCGGAAGGATGGAAGGTTGAGTCAACCTTGAGCCGGTGATAAGATTTGAACTGCTGACCTTCAGATCTACAGTCAGCTTCAGTGGCCTGCAGTACAACACTCTACCTGCTGCGCCACCCCGGCTCTTGTGAATAATGTCTATTCTGCCTGACAATAAGTATAAGCTCATTAGGTTTATAGCTCACCTTTCTGTTTCTATAAACAGTCAATGATAGAGATTTATTAATACAAATAATAAAGTTAACAAATAATTTAGCATTAAATGGGATTTTAAACAGATTAACTGAGAATTTATAATGGCGCAGATAAAGCTTTCTTGGGGTAGGATATTTTAAATTCAGAGTTCTTCTTGCCAATAAATAGGTTAATTATGGCAAAATTCCCTTTTTAATAGGGGGATTTAACTCCCAATAATTCAACTTAACAAATGTAAAAAAAGGCTGAATACTTTAAATATGTGGAGTGTAGATGAGCTTTGAAGGTAAATTTAGAAGAAAAATATCCTGGCGTGTATTTTAAGATGATGCCCATTTCCCTAGAAATCTGACGTGGAAAACCTGAGTGTAAATTCCATCATTACGTTCCTCCTTTATTGTTATTGTTATTTTTAATTTTATTTGTCAGGTATGTATTGGTAATATGCATAAATATATAATTGTTTATATACATATAAATGGGTATTGATAAGAGGGACGGTAGGCACACTGGTGCACTTATGCATGCTCCTTACTGACCTCTTAGGAATTGGGTAAGCTCAACAGTGGACAGTCTAAGGCAGTGATTTTCAACCTTTTTTGAGCCACGGCACATTTTTTACATTTACAAAACCATGGGGCACATTGAGGGGGGGGGGGCAGCTAAAAAAAGTTTGGACAAAAAAATTCTCTCTTCCTTTCGCTCTATTTCTCTCTCCCTCTTTCTCTCCCTCTTTTTTTCTTTTTCCATCCCTCTTTCTTTCTCTCTTCCTTCTTTCCTCTTTTTTGCTCTTTCTCTCCCTCCCTCCCTCTATGTCTTTCTCTCTCCCACCTTCCCTCCCTCTCTCTTTCTCTTTCTTTCTCTCTCTTGCTTGCTTTCTCGTTTTCTTTCTCTCTCCTGCTCTTTCTTTCTTTCTCTTTCTTTCTTTCTCTTGTTTTCTTTCTCTCTCTGAGCTTCGCGGCACACCTGACCATGTCTCGCGGCACACTAGTGTGCCACGGCACACTGGTTGAAAAACACTGGTCTAAGGGTTACGTTTTGGGGGTTAGGTGACAAAACCACAGAGTCAGGTAGTGAGTGCCAGGTATTAACCACTCTGTTGCTAATGTCGTATTTTCTAAAGCCAAGTTTGGGGTTGTTCACTTTGAGTTTGTACCTGTTGTGTGCTTGTGTATTCTTGTGGTTGAAGCTGAAAAAATCATTGACAAGAAGGACGTTGTAGCAGATAATTTTATGAGTTATGCTTAGGTTGTGCTGAAGGTGACGTAATTGTAAGCTTTCTAAGCCCAGGATTTCAAGTCTGGTTGCGTAAGGTATACTGTTATGAGTAGAAGAGTGGAGGATACATGCTCCATATGAACCCTCTACCATATTAGAATACTGTAATAGTTGACACTGAAAATGAGTTTTGCATTCGGGGAAAATATGGCACCCAATCAGTGCACAGTCACTGTGTATTGGCTGTGAAGTGAAGCAGTGAAGCTACAAGCCAGTATGGCACCTTTTCCATTTAGAACAGCCACTCCTACAGACTAATTTCCTCTCTCTCCATGCAGTAACTTTTCTTGGCAGGTAGCAGTGCTTCCGAATCGAATAGGAACCAAGAACATGTGGGTTCATTTCCTATTTGTCTGATGGTTTCATTTCATAGATGAGAAACAGACAAGTAAATACATCAGTAGAAAATATTAAATGCTATAATGCAAGATGCGGAAAAGCGATTTTATATCTTATTACTTTTACTGTGGGGTTCATAGCCCATTAGATGTTTAGACTAAATTTGGCATTTTCATTTACCTAAAGGTAGTCCTCAACTTAAAACTGTTCATTTAGTGACCCAGATAGTGTTGATTCTTATTTCCATTAGCAATGCCCAGCATCAATGATGTTTTCTCTAATGGAGGCTGAAAGCATATTTTCCAAATTGGGAAAGTTAGTATAGAGCTATGGCTAAGCCAAAGAAAAGTGGAATAACATTGCCTCTATGTTTAAATTCCAAAACAACGTACAAAAAGACTAATAATATCATCATTGTTTGTGGTTAGAAGAAGAGTTGGGTCGAGATTAATGGTTTAGGCTTTAAAAGGGAAATCTGGTTATTGAAATCTGGTTATTGAAACCGATGTCCATGTGCCGCCTCTATGTTGCTTCAGGCAGGCAGGATTCCCTTGAGTACCATTTGTTGGGGTTCAGGGGAAAGGGAGGGTCTTGCCTTCTCTTTCTGCTCAAGATCCCCATGGATAATTGGTGGGCCA
Source organism: Erythrolamprus reginae (assembly GCF_031021105.1). NCBI lineage: Eukaryota > Metazoa > Chordata > Lepidosauria > Squamata > Dipsadidae > Erythrolamprus > Erythrolamprus reginae. Next base: position 83,953,523 of record NC_091952.1, on the reverse strand, counting down.
CTGTGTGACACAGAATGCTGGACTCAATAGGCTTTGGCCTGATTCAGCATGGCTCTTCTTATGTTCTTATGTTGTAGGCAAAACTTTAAGAAACTAAGTATTGATTGAAAGAAGGAGAATTGTTTGGAATTAGGATAAACATCAGAAGATATGTTCAACTTCTTTTACCTTTGTATCTATTTTATTGTATTTTTTATTTCTGTTGTAAGCTGCCCTGAGTCCTTCGAGATTGGGTGGCATAGAAGTCGAATAAATAATAATACAAAGACCATTATTTTCTCACTGATTTGATTACAAAAATAGACAAGAATCAGTCACACTTCTTTTTCTTTCAAGTCCATCCTTCAGCTGCCATCCTGTGAAAAAGGATTAATCTGTCAAGCTAAACCCAAGAATGACATAGAACAATTCAGCCAAAGTTCAATTCTTTATTTGCTCACACCAAATAGACAGAATCTTGCCAGACTAAATCTTTATTACTCTCAACCCAACAGTCGCCCTCTGAGAAATTCCATCTAGGAAGTGGCTAACCTTACTGTCTTCCTCTGTCTCCTATTAAGCTCTGGGTTGTGCTACCTCTTACCTCTCTCTACTTTCTGGAATGTGCTCCCTGCTCCCTGGAAGCCCATTGCCCTCCATAGGCACCATATTTCACCATGTCTTTTTCCTCCATTTCTGCTTATCTTTGCCACTAAATGTTATTGGAGCGTCACTTGAGAGCTACTGATAAATGTATAAAGGCTGTCTGATTAAACAAGAAATGCCAAAATTTGTTGCTTTTTCACTTATTTCATAAAAAAATAATATCCAAGGTGCTGTGCGCCAAGATGAACAAATCATCACCCTACTGGTTTCCATAAATGGTTGCACCATCTGTAGCTGCAATAATGACAACAAAAAGCTGTCCGTAATTGATTATCACAGTGGCCTCTTGGATGTTTGGCCTATTCCTTTGTGGTGAATTGCTTAATTTCAGTAATGTCTCAGGTTTTTCTAGCATGAACTGCTTATTTCTGGTCTCAATGCAACATTTCTCGTGAGTATAGATCTGGACTTTGATTGACTTGGCCATTTTAAAACATTGAATTGGATCCTCAGCTATTTTGTTCCTGACACATTTGGGATAGCTTTATGGCTTGTGATTCAGATGATGGAGAGGTGGATTAATAAACTTTTGCAGAATTTTCTGACACAAAACTGAATTCATGCTGCTTTCAGCGATGGTAGGATCATCCAGGTCCTGAGGCTGCACAGCATTCCCAATTGTGATACCACTACCCCTGTGATTGTCAGTTAGTATGAATTTTTTATTGTGAAATATAGTTGTTGGGTTTTGTCTTTCTCACAGGCAAATTTTCATGTTTAATTGATTTATCCAGGGGGGTTGAAAGATGGGGAGTGGGGGTAGAAAACATAAGATAAGCATCAACATTCTTAGTGAAGGTTGCTTTATGTTGGCTGAGGAATTCTGGGACTTCGAGTCTGTTCTGGTTTCTGGTAGAACTTAATCAATTACAAATAACTCTTACTAAATGCAGTATTTCATAAACCAAGAAACTCCATTTTTATTTCTCGTCCCTTCCGTATTCACTACAGTTCATTCTGTCACATTCCTCTTCCTCCTCCTTATCTTTCTTAATTGCATTCCTCATACATTCCTCCCAGTCTTCTCCATTTAACAAGATTTATTTACTCACAACATGATTCACGAACAGCAGAAATGACTGTAAAATAGCACAGGATGCATTTGCTTGCTTGAAAGCCGAATGGAAAAAAACTTTCATTTTAGCCCTACAACATTGAAACTCCACCCTTCTTCACCACTGACCCCGCCGTACCAAATACATCACTACAGTATTTAACCCATTCCTCCCCTTAATATCTTCTTCAAAACACCTGTTCCTTACGTTTCTGGACCCTTCTGAATTTAGGATTGACCCATCGAACATCTGATTCTTCCTTGCTAGATTCTGGACTCATAGCCACATCCTGTGGCTGGCCTCCCACCTGTTCTACTACCTGTAACCCCGGGCCCACCACTAACTCATAAACACTATCTGTATCAGAGTCCTCAATTTCTTCATCATCCTCCAACTGACCAGGAGTATGTACAACAGAGTCTACATGTCTTAAAGTTGCCAAAGTTGGACAACCCTGCTCTACAAACTATATGGTGGGAACCTCACTATGATGAATGGAGCCAAAGTATATCAGATTTACACAGGGTAGGACTGATTGTTTATTGAAGAACTCGCACACTTGGCCCTCGTTATCCTTTTAATTTAATTTAATTTAAAGGATTTTAATAATTTTAATGAGATTACAATTATTTTATACACAGGAACATTATGATATTTTTCGGCGTATAAGATGCACCCAAATTATCAGCCTCTTTTAGGGGGGGAAATGTGTTAGTTATGCTCCAAAAAATACGGTACTTGTTGGATGACTTTGTTTTTGAACTTAAAGGAAACAAGGGCTAACCTTTAGAATTATTTATAGACTATAAATAATATAAAATCATCATTTTAGGAAAAGCACCATCAGTTTAAAAGTTTGGAATATACTTTCAGTTGGTGAAATACGAGATGAATCAGGATGAGGCACTCAGGGAAAGGCTCAGAGGGAGGAAGAAGAAGTAGGAAGGAGAAGGAAGAAGAGAAGGATTGGAAAGAAATAGATGGGGAGAGAAAGTGTAAGAAGGTAGAAGGAGGAGATGGCGATGGAGGGAGTGTGATAGAAGGAAAGAAAACAGGCTGATGAATAAGAGTAGAAAATAGATGCAAAATAAGATATTGATTTTGGATTGATTGAATTAAAATGTATAAATATATATGTTATTATTATATTTAAAAATGGGGTGTATGAGATGCTCAGGAAGAGGTAGCATCTCTGGTGTAGGTGCATGTCATATTCTTTTATGGCAGCTCATTCATCTTTGGTCCTTACCTGTCACCAGCTCTCACCTGTGGCTCCTAGTACCTGTAGCATGCGCAGTGGCCACACCAGGCAACAGCTTTGACAGGCTGGCCAAACCAGGCTGAGAGTAGCCAATGGGCCATTGACCTTCGGTGGGATAGGGACTTGTCTATCCCAAGCTTGTAAAGAGAGATTCCGGCAGACTGAGCAGATGAAACCTACTAGAATAGGTCAATGGTCATGAAGGCAGTCTTTGCAAGTGAAGTGAACACAGCAAGACACGAAAGACACCCTGGTCAGCCACTAGGAGAAGGGAAACCCTGACCGTAAACCTCCACTGCTTTGTGGCTAATATCCATCATTGGAAAAGGCTTCAGGAGTAAACCTTGAGGCAAAATCTGGAGCCAGAGCCCCAGAAGCAGTTCACGATTGTGTACAGCCTCATTCTGATAACTCCTGAGACGTAGCTGGAACCAATCATATTGGCCTTTGCCATTCCACTGGATTATTTCAGAGACATGGAGAGTGGGGAATCTGCTGCTTGGGTAACAGCCTACCCTCCATACTAACCTACCCAGGCTTCATGCTCTGGGGAGCACAGAGCATGATATCATGGTCTTTTGAGACCGAAGGATGCCAATGTCAATTTAAAGATATGTGTTAATTGACATTTAAATGGAATTGTGAAAAAGATAAAAAATTTCCAAAAAAAGAGAGAGAATTATTTATAGACTCCTTGTATGCATAAATAGCATCCAAGTGATGTTCTAATGAATTTTGGCAGCATAAATTTGGAAAAATTTAGAACATCCACATAAGAGCAGAATTTTTCACTGAATTGTATACTGATTTTTCCTCCTGAACATTATTATTATTATTTTATTATTATTTATTAGATTTGTATGCCGCCCCTCTCCGCAGACTCGGGTCGGCTCACAGCAACAATAAAACAATGTACAACAAATCTAATAATTTAAAAAACACTATAAACCCCTTATTAAAAGCAAACATACACACAAACATACCATGCATAAACTGTATAGGCCCGGGGGAGATGTCTCAATTCTCCCATGCCTGACAGCAGAGGTGGGTTTTAAGGAGTTTACGAAAGACAAGGAGGGTAGGGGAAGTTCTAATCTCTGGGGGGAGCTGGTTCCAGAGGGTCGGGGCTGCCACAGAGAAGGCTCTTAGATTAGATTAGATTAGATTTATTAGATTTATATGCCGCCCCTCTCCGTAGACTCGGGGCGGCTCACAACAATGGTAAACAATACATAGTAACAAATCTAATATCTTCCCCTGGGTCCTGCCAAACGACATTGTTTAGTCGACGGGACCCAGAGAAGGCCAACTCTATGGGACCTAACCGGTCACTGGGATTCGTGCGGCAGAAGGTGGTCCCGGAGATATTCTGGTCCGATGCCATAGGTCATAACCAACACTTTGAATTGTGACCGGAAACTGATCGGCAACTAAAATATGCAGGTGTATACTCATTTTTCTCACTCCCAAATAAACCCATGAATTCCCATATGTACAACAATGCATTTTTAAATTTTATTTTATTTATTTTTTTTGTCAAGTACATATTGGTGGTATGCAAAATATAACAATGTTTATATACATAATACAGTAAGCATACTAGTATAATATATATATATGTATATATATATATATATATATATATATATATATATATATATATATATATATATATATATATATATATCCCTCCTTTTTATATATAATATATAAATCCCTTCCTTTTCCCAATTCTTTTTGAAGTGCTTCTTTTTTCTCCTTGCTGTAAGATCTTTTGGAAAAAAGGACGGAAGACAATGGGAACTGAAAACCAGATGCTTTGCTTTGTAGCTTGCCAAACATAAATTATAAATAGCCCTCAATATATATTTTTCACACATCCCTATGGAAGCAAATTAGACATTGATTTCTTTTTGCAGATGCTTGTATCTGTTGGGCTGGAGGCTGAATAACTGAACTGACCAAGGCTTGGTTCAGATTAAAAGCTCTATACTTGTCACTGGAAAGCTGACAGCCTGGGTTTGAGACCCAAGTGGGCCACACAACAGGATGAGTTTCCCTTATTCCCCAAATGTTTGGGATGTTTGATTGTTTTTACATTAAGGGTTTTAAACTGTTTTAATAAGTGGATTTGTACTATGCTTTATTGTTGTGAGCTGCTCCAAGTTTTCAGAGAGGGGCGGCATACAAATCTAATAAATAAATAAGTAAGTAAGTAAGTAAGTAAGTAAGTAAGTAAGTAAGTAAGTAAGTAAGTAAGTAAGGAAAGGAAGGAAGGAAGAAAGAAAGAAAGAAAGAAAGAAAGAAAGAAAGAAAGAAAGAAAGAAAGAAAGAAAGAAAGAAAGAGATTAGGATGGCCCCTACCCTCCTTGCCTTTCGGAAACTCCTTAAAACCCATCTCTGCCGTCAGGCATGGGGGAATTGAAACATCTCCCCCTTGCCTATGTAGTTTCTGTGTATGATTCGACTGTGTGCTTGTTTTTTAAATATTGGGGTTTCTTTTGGATTTTTTTAACCTAAAACTGTAATTTAGATTGCTAAATGTTAGATTTGTTACTATGTATTGTTTTTTACCATTGTTGTGAGCCGCCCCGAGTCTATGGAGAGGGGCGGCATATAAATCCAATAAATCTAATATAATCTAATCTAAATAAATCCCTACCCACCTAGCAACCTCCAATTAGTCAGCAGGAAAGAGCAATGCCTCGCCTAGCTTCATGGAGAGGAAACAGAGACACGGTAGTCTTTTGTTAGGAATCTGAAGAATAGGGATATGTGGAAGTTTCAACTCTCATCTTCATGATCTGTCACCTGAAGTGGTGTTTCATTGTACCTAAAGGCGATGCCACTTTAACACAGTGGCCGCCCCACTACCTGCCTTAGCGTTAGAAATTGCTGTCATCACGTCATCATATGTCACTCAGTTACAGGGCAATTGCTAGCTGGAGACTGAGTGATGCTATTGCTCATGTCATGTACAGAAAAGAACTAGCATGCAAGGGAGAAAGAAATAATGTGATGGGGATTGAATCAAATATTCCAGCACATAGATGGCAAACCTTTTTTCCCTTGGGGGCTGAAAGAGCGTGCGCGTGTGCTGTCACACATGCGTGAGTGCCCATACCCATAATTCAATGCCTGGGGAGGACAGAAACAGCTTCTCCTCCCCCCTGAAGGCCCTCTAGAGGCCGGAAATGACCTGCTTCCCAACTTCTGGTAGGCCCAGGAGGATTGTTTTTCACTCTCCCCAGGCTCCAAAGGCTTCCTTGGAACCAGGGCAGGGTAAAAACACCCTCTCCCATACTGCTGGAGGTTCTCTGGAAGCCAAAAACGCCCTCTGTGCAAGCCAAAAATCAGCTTGTTGGAGCCAGTGAAGGGCTACCAAAATTTTTACTACCACACTGTGGGTGTGGCTTATGCAGGACACCCTGCATTTTCTTTCAACATCTTTCAGTGCCAATTGGGTGCTCTGGGGTGGAGCTCCATTTTTACTACCCCACTGCATTCCCCCCATCTGGGCAGTAGCCCACCCCTGTCTGGAGCTGAACTAGGTCCATGGCTCATGTGCCAGCAGATAGGGCTCCACGTGCACCTGTGGCACCCATGTCATAGGTTCACCATCACTGTTCTAACATGTTCCGTTCACATCTTAATTTGAAAAAAAAAATTATTTTGTTTGTTTGTTTGTTTGTTTGTTTGTCTGTCTATCTATCTATCTATCTATCTATCTATCTATCTATCTATCTATCTATCTATCTATTTATTGGATTTGTATGCCGTCCCTCTCCGTAGACTCCGGGCAGCTAACAACAGTAATAAAAACAGCATATAATAATCCAATATTAAAACAGTTAAAAACCCTTATTATAAAACCAAACATACATAGAGACATACCATGCATAAAATTGTAAAGGCCTAGGGTGAAAGTGTATCTCAGTTCTCCCATGCCTGGTGGCAGAGGTGGGTTTTAAGAAGCTTACGAAAGGCAAGGAGGGTAGGGGCTATTCTAATCTCTGGGGGGAGTTGGTTCCAGAGGGCCGGGGCCGCCACAGAGAAGGCTCTTCTCCTGGGTCCCACCAAGCAACATTGTTTAGTTGACGGGACCCGGAGAAGACCCACTCTGTGGGACCTAACTGGTTGCTGGGATTCGTGCAGCAGAAGGCGGTCCCGGAGATAATCTGGTCCGGTGCCATGAAGGGCTTTATAGGTCATAACCAACACTTTGAATTTTGACCGGAAACTGATCGGCAACCAATGCAGACTGCGGAGTGTTGGTGTGACATGGGCATATTTGGGAAAGCCCATGATTGCTCTCGCGGCTGCATTCTGCACGATCTGAAGTTTCCGAACACTTTTCAAAGGTAGCCCCATGTAGAGAGCATTACAGTAGTCGAGCCTCGAGGTGATGAGGGCATGAGTGACTGTGAGCAGTGAGTCCCGGTCCAGATAGGGCCACGACTGGTGCACCAGGCGAATCTGGGCAAACGCTCCCCTTGCCACAGCTGAAGATGTTTCTCTAATGTGAGCTGTGGATCGAGGAGGACGCCCAAGGTGCGGACCCTCTCTAATTTATTTATGTTTATTTATATCCCACCTTTATTATTTTTATAAATAACTCAAAATGGCAAACGCATCTTAAAACTCCTTCCTTCTCCTATTTTGCCCCACAACAACCCTGTGAGGTGGATTGGGCTGATTGAGAGAATGACTAGGCCCAAATCATCCAGCTGAATTTTCATGCCTAAAGCATAAATAGAACTCACAGGTTCCTGGTTTCTCTAATCTAGTTCTTATTTCTCTGAGGAAATTCCTTTTAGTTAGGTTTCCTTGCAAATACAAAAAGAAAACGAAAAATGATTCAAGCTCTTCCAAAGGGAATGAAATTAGAATTTAGAAAACATCTGCAATCACCCTGCTTTGAGGAAACCGATTCTCATCCGATTGTTTTATTATTATTATTATTATTATTATTATTATTATTATTATTATTATTATTATTATTATTATTATTATTTATTGGATTTGTATGCCGCCCCTCTCCGCAGACTCGGGGCGGCTAACAACAATGATAAAAAACAACATGTAACAATCCAATTACTTATTTCTCAGACGCTCTTTTTAATTAAGTTTGACCTTAACTGTATTTTTAAAACTGTAATATTTAATGACATCAAATAATTTGATTTTCTTTGGTTTTAGATTTGAATGGTTTCCATGATGATAATAATTTTGTTACAATTGAACAACCTTTAAATATTTTGTTATTAAATAAGCATTTTTTGATTTTGTTAGAATTAAATAAGCATTTATAACTTTGTTATATTATATAGTTATATTTCATATTAATAAAATGGAAGTTTTCTGATCATTATTTTACAAATGTATTTATCTTTTAAAAAATTATATTAGTGATCTGTGGGACTCAAAATTATAAAGTAGAATCCGCAGGATTTAAAATTATGAATTTGGTGGTCCATGGATTTAAAATTATGACCCTGGTGGTCCCTGAGGTCCAAAAGGTTGGGGACCCCTGGCTTAGAGGATTTTATAGTTAAGTATCAGGTTTGCAAAATGAAATCAAATGTTAAAAGATTAGTTTAATCTGGCAACTAGTACTTTATCCTGGAGGCATTCAATGTGAGATCTGCAGATGGGAGATTACATACGTTTTCTGCTAAAATGTTTATTTGTTATTTCATCCTTTCACCTGCAACATTTATCAGCCTTACCTTGCTGTCGTGTCCTCTCTGGAAAACAGTCCATAAATTCTGCAAAAAGGGATTTCTGTTGTTGTAATTGTTTGGCACCTTCTAAGGAGCATGTTCCTTTCTAACTTCTTGTAGGTGCTCAGACCAAAAGCTTTGGTGAGCCTTCTATTATTGCTAGCAGCAAAGAGCTAAAACGAAACACTTCCGTTCTGCTGTGATCTAGATCAGTGTTTCCCAACCTTGGCAACTTGAAGATATTTGGACTTCAACTCCCAGAATTCCCCAGCCAGCGAATGCTGGCTGGGGAATTCTGGGAGTTGAAGTCCAAATATCTTCAAGTCACCAAGGTTGGGAAACACTGATCTAGATAAGAAACAGAAAGTCGTAAACTTTTAATATCCACAGCAACATTAGATATGTTGCATATTTTTAAAGTCTGGAACAAAACTAATTTATTATTAAATAATATTATTTCAAACAACTATCGTATTTGCTAAATATTTTGCCCCACTCTTTTCTGCAAACTATTTATTGCTAAGTAAATAATTTTTTATTCATTTCAGGGTGTAATTTGAAAGGCCCCCAACAGAGTATATAGCAGTGATGGTGAACCTTTGGCAACCTATGGGAACGAACAACTGGAAGTTCATTTCCAAACTTCTGGTTGGTCCGTTTGGCCATTTTTTGCCCTCCCCAGGCTTCAGGAGGCTTTCCTGAGGAGAGCAAAAAACCCTGAACCCTGAGTAGAGCAAAAACAACCCAACTGGCCTTCCATAAGTCTGGAGGCTTCAGTGAGGCCTGTGCACGTGGGGCGGGCACTAAGTTATGGCTGTGGGCATGTGTGCATGCTATATCAGACGTGCATATACCCTTTTGGCACCTGAGCCAAAAAAGGTTTGCTATCACTGGTACATAGTATAGGCAGCAAAGAAATGTCTGATCAGTTTTCATCCCAGAGCATTAAAGACAGAATAAGTGTAGGCATTTGCTTGTTTGTTTGTTTGTTTGTTTGTTTGTTTGTTTGTTTGTTTGTTTGTTTAATTCAATTTGTACGCTGCCCAAATCCCTAGGGACTCGAGACAATTCACAACCAAAATCAGTAAAATCCCTCTGGAAAAACACCAGAAGGACAATAGTGATAAAAAATCTACTTCTTGGGAGACCCTATTCCAAATTATGGGTCCATTACTGAGCCCTGTTTTCTCCTGGCCTTCCTTCCCAACTTCACAGTAGTGGAGAACTACAAGTAATTCTCTCCGAGATGTTCTTGCTGATTGAGTTGACTTTAGTTGAAGTAGATCATTCTGAAGGAACCTTGGCACTAAGCCTATAAAGTTTTATAGGTTAAAACCAATACATTAAATTGCAGCAGAAACCTTTGTCAACCAAAGCAAGACCTGTAGCACATGTGTAATGAGTTCATGGCATCTGATGTCAGTTAAGGCATGGCTTGTTGCATTTTGTACCAACTGCAGGTTCCAGATGGTCTTTAAAGGCTGCCCTGAGTGAATTGCAGTAATAATGTAATGTGGACTGATATCACTATGTTCTGCTGTTCCAGATAGGAACTGTGTCGATCAAAGCTGGACAAAGACAAAACCTTGCATTAATTAAGTTATTTAACAAATACACGGTATTATGATATGATTGGAAATAAGGTTGAGATAGCTGCTTTATGTTCATACTAAACTGAAATATCTTCTTCAATTTCCTGACCATTTGATTCTCTGGTTTTTCTATGTCATTTTCAAGGTGCTTTAGGTTGTTTTTGACTGTGGCATTCTTGCCGTCACTTTCTATTACATATCTCTCTGCAGCTACTATTACTAGTTTCCCAGTCTTAGAAACTACAGTGGTACCTCTACCTACAAATACCTCTACTTACAAACATTTCTAGATAAGAACTGGGTGTTTAAGATTTTTTTGCCTCTTCTCAAAAACCATTTTCCACTTACAAACCCGAGCTTCCAAAACTGTAACTGGAAAAGGCAGGGAGAAGCCTCCTTGGGGCCTCTCTAGGAATCTCCTGGGAGGAAACCGGGCTGGAAAAAGTGGGGAGAAACCTCTGTGGGGCCTCTCTAGGAATCTTTTGGGAGGAAACAGAGCCTCCACCCTCCCTGTGGTTTCCTCAATCGCACGCATTATTTGCTTTTACATTGATTCCTATGGGAAAAATTGCTTCTTCTTACAAACTTTTGTACTTAAGAACCTGGTTACGGAAAGAATTGCTGGATATGTGGGAAGACTGGAAAATAATAGGAGTAGGAGACATAATTTTACAATGAAAGATGGGACCATTTCAGACAAGCCCTCCACAATCTGGCACATGCAGTAAATGGTTTTTAGAAACAACAGAAAACCAACATGGTTAACAAGACTTAGGTCTACATCTTTCTTTGGAGAGTGGGTCCTTGGGGCTTTCTGAGCTTGGTTGTTTATTGCAGATGTTTCATTACCAAACTAGGTAACACCATCAGCATTAGCAGAGTATTGGGCTTGCTTTCATTTTAATGACTTGCCCTGTTGGTGGGAGTAGTTTTGGTGACTCCTTGGTTGTTTACTATTAGTTTTCTGTTTGGCAGTTCCTTTATTGGACTCCACTCCAAGTCTCCGGAGAGGGGTGTCATACAAATCTAATAAATCTAATCTAATCTAATTGTTTGCTTCTTGAGTTAAATATTACAGATATTCTCATTTATCAGTCTCTTTGGAGAGTCTATGTCCATTAAAAATGTCAGGTGTCATCTTAAGCAACTTATCTGGGACATTCACTTTATTAGTCGAAGCCTAATATCCAATCCTGGAGTTCATGGAGTTTCTTAAATCCACACATACATCTTTTCTCTCTTCAATTCTAATTTGAAACTTTTGTTGGGATTTTATCTTGGCCAGGGTAGAGGCACTACCTTCCTTGGCCTTGTGGGGGCAGTATAAAAACTTTCCTTTTAAGTAGACTTTATGGCCATGTACAAAGGGCTCCATGAAACCTTAAGCCAGGGTCCCTGATCCTGGGATTGTGGACCAGTACTGGTCCATGACATGTTAAGACCATTGAAGGACCGCTTGTCTTCGGTGCTACCAGTTCACCCTCTGAGGCTGTCGTGGGTGAGCACATCTGGTGTCCGCGGGCGTGCCCATTAGTGTGATATTTGGCTTCAGCGCATGCACAGCAAGAAAAATTTCATGTGAGGATGCACACGCGAGTGAGATTTCAGTGATTTTTGCCAATATTTTTGCTTCCGCGCATGTGCAGAAGCAAAGAATTGGTGAAAATCACCAAAAACTTGCTCATGTGAGCATCCTCAGGCAATATTTTGCTTGCTGTACATGTACATAAGTCAAATCTTGCACAGGGGCATGGGGGCGCACATCGGGGGCACGCAGCTGTGCATACATCCCGGAATTTCCTACCGAGATGGAGCACTAGACTGCACCGGCTGCTGCCCATCCCTGGTTAAGACCCAAACCATGCAAGTCTGGCAACTGAAACTTTATCTGCACATGTGAGGGATATACTGTAGGTTACACAAAAACCCAACACCCCTGTCCCCTGGTTCATAGAAGACCATTTTTCTTCTGAAACCAGTCCCTAGTGCCAGAAAGGTTGTGGACCGCTACTGTAGTATACTTGCCTAGTAATACAGACCCAGTGAGGTGATTGGTTGTGCCAGGAGGCGGGAGAAACTGGAGCCTCCTATTGGCCAGCTATTGTGGGGGCCGGGTATATAAATATCCTGTCAGTTACCTGTTGTTGTTCTTGCATTCTGTGTTCCGACTAATAAACTGCACTTGTTAATTACTCCGACTCCTTCATAACAATTTGGCGACGAGGATTTCTTTTTTTTTTTCTGTCCATACCTTCTTCCTTACCTAAGGACAGATTAATCGGGAGTAACATGTCCACTCAACTCACGTTCGCCCCATTTGACCCCCAAGCCGAAACTTGGGATTCCTACGTGGCAAGGTTTGACTGTTTTCTTATTTCGAACGGGTACACAGAAATTGGGGGCGACCGGAAGAGGGCATATTTTTTAAGCTTTTGCGGCACGGAAATGTTCGAGACTGCTCGGGCTATTTTTGCCCCAACCCTTATCCACGACGTGCCTTGGGATGTTTTTCTCACTACCCTCCAAGATCATTACGCCCCCGCCCCCTCCCGTTGCGCCCGCCGGTACAAATTTTTCCACCGGAACCAACTGGAGGGCGAGTCTGTGAACGATTTTGTAGCTGCTCTCCGGCGTGCCGCCCTTTACTGCGAATTCATTGATTTAGAGGACTACCTGCTTGACCGTTTGGTCTTTGGCGTAAGGGACGGGCGCCTGAAGCGCCGCCTTCTTGCCATCCAAGATCTGTCTTTCAAAGTCGCCCTCGCTGAGGCGAGGGCTTTCGAAATGTCCTCCCAGTCCTTGGCCGCTATGGATGTGGTTGTCAACGCTACTACCGCGGCCCCAGCTAAGCAGCTCGCTCAATTGCCGCAGGACTTGGAATCGGCTTTGACTCAAGAGGAGGAGGTTTGCCGCCTGTCGTCATATAGGCCCCGTGACGCTCCTCCTGGCCGGCCCCGCCCGCCTCCCTCTCCATGTCGTGGCTGTGGCGGCGATCATTTCCGGGTCGCCTGTCCCTTTGCGGAAGTGACGTGTCGTCGTTGTGGAGGCCGTGGGCATATCGCCCGAGCTTGCCGGGTTCGCCGCCCTTACTCCGCTTCGGCCAATTCCGCCAAGGATCAGTTCCCTTCGGGGTCCAGGGCGCCTCCAAGGGACCAAACGTATAGACGGTATGATTGTAATGTCGTTTTCTCCTCAGCTTCTACGTCCAGCCGCAGCCGTCCGTCGGGAGCTCCGAGTGAGATTGCCGCTACCGGCCCATCGGGGGAGAAGATCTGCATGTCCGTCGTTGTGGGTCGAACCCCGTGTTCTTTCCAGGTGGACACGGGCTCGGCCCATTCATTGGTGCCATGGTCGACCATCAAGAGATGTTTTCCTCGCCTGGCAAAACGGTCCCTCTCTGCTTGCCCTGTAAATCTTCGGGATTACCAGGGGTCCCAGATCCCGGTTGTTGGGCAGGGCTCATTTCTTGTTCATTTTAAGAAATTTTTGGATCGACTGCCGCTTATTATTGTAGATGGACCTTACTCTAATTTGCTGGGCCTGGACTGGTTTGGACCTTTGGGGTTGTTGGTCGCTGGTGTTAATCAGGTGTCCAGGGGGAAGGCGTTCTCTGAGTTAGCATCTCTTTTTCCAGATGTGTTTGATGATAATTTGGGGTGTTATAAGGGGTCCCCTATTTCTTTTGGGCTGGATCCATTGGTTCCCCCGGTCAGAATTAAGCCACGTAGGGTCCCCCTTGCATTACGCCCCAAGGTGGACGCCGAGCTAGACCGCCTCGTAGCCCAGGGCGTTCTCGAGCCAATTGACCAAGCCACCTGGGAGACCCCTATTGTGGTGGCTGTAAAAGCGGGGGGCGGAATACGGATTTGCGGTGACTATAAGTGTACCATCAATAGAGCATTGGGCCACCACTCACGATTTTCGCTAAACTCGATCTCTCCCAGGCCTATCTGCAACTCCCTGTGGACCCCCTGGCTGCTGACGCACAGGCAATTTCCACTCATAGGGGGGTATTCCGATGCAAACGATTGCAGTTCGGAGTGTCCACGGCCCCAGGTATTTTTCAAGCACTTATGGAGCGGTTGCTTTATGGCATCCCTGGCACGGTGCCATACTTCGATGATGTCTTGGTCTCCGCCCAGTCCGAGTCCGAACTTTTGATACGGGTCAAAATGGTCCTCTCAAAATTCCAGGAATCCGGTCTTAAACTCAAGGCGCACAAATGTATGTTCGGGGTGCCGCAGGTGGAATTTTTGGGATTCATCATAGACAGGAAGGGAATCCATCCCACTCCCGAGAAGACCAGGGCTATTTGGGAGGCCCCTGCCCCACAGTCCAAAGCGGAGCTCCAGGCCTTCCTAGGGTTAGTGAACTTCTACGCGGTATTTATCCCCCATAAAGCGTCTTTGGCCGAGCCCTTACATAGGCTGCTAGACAAAAATCGGAAATGGGAGTGGGGCCCCCGGGAGGCTGATGCTTTTAAGGCGGTAAAGGAAGTCCTCACGTCCAACACGGTTCTAGCGCAGTATTCCCCATACTTACCTTTATTATTAACCTCTGACGCATCCCCTTACGGGGTTGGGGCCGTACTCAGCCATAAGCTGGCTAATGGCTCCGAGGTACCATTGGCTTTCTTCTCGAGGACACTGGCCAAAGCCGAGAGGAATTTCGGTCATATTGATAGGGAAGCCCTGGCCATAATCGCCGGAGTTCGGCGCTTTCATGACTACTTGTACGGCCGACCGTTTGACATCATAACGGATCACCAGCCACTACTCGGCCTCTTGTCGGGCGACCGCCAGAGCCCCCTCATTTTGTCGCCTAGGATGTCCCGTTGGCTTGTGTTCTTGGCCAACTACTCCTATCACCTGCGGTACCGGCCCGGTCGCAATATTGCCCATGCGGACGCCCTGAGCCGTTGTCCCTCGCCACAATTGCTGGAAGACCCAGCCCCAGCATCATCCGTATTAGCCATCACGGATCAGCCCTTATCTTTGTCAGCTTCCGTCATTGCCGCTGAGTCCCTTCGGGATCCTTTGTTGTCCACTGTCCTACAGTGGGTCTTAAGGGGGTGGCCCCCAACTGCCCCCTCTGTGGAGTCTACCCCATTTTTCCGTTGTAGGGCTGAACTCACGGTCATCCAAGGGTGTTTGTTGCGGGGTTGCCGGGTGTGCATTCCCCCATGTTTAAAAGAAAGAGTACTTTCCCTGTTGCATAAAGGACATCCTGGAGTGGTGAGAATGAAGGCCTTGGCCAGGGGCTATGTTTGGTGGCCCGGCCTCGATCGGGACGTGGAACAAAAGGTATCCCAATGTTGGCCCTGTCAAGAACATAGACCTTCCCCGTCCCGGGAAGCCCCGTTAGTTTGGGAACCGCCCGCAGGCCCCTGGGGAAGGGTTCATGTTGACCTAGCGGGACCCTTTATGGGCCAGATGTTCCTTGTCACCGTAGATGCGTACTCTCGCTGGCTAGAAGTCAACATATTGCATTCAACAACTTCCCAGGCAGTTATCCACACCCTTAACACTTTGTTTGCAACTCACGGCTTCCCGGACTTGGTGGTCTCCGACAACGGCCCTCAATTTACTTCAGCCCAATTTGAGGGGTTCTTGGCTAAGGGGGGAATCCGCCACGCCCTCGTAGCTCCCTGGCACCCCGCCTCCAACGGGCAAGCTGAGCGCATGGTGCGCACCACGAAGGAGGCCCTGAAGAAGATGACCCGGGGTACTTGGCAAGAAAGGCTTGCAGAGTTCCTTTTCGCCCAACATACCACTCCAACCGCTCCTACAAACAAGTCACCAGCCGAGATGCTCATGGGCCGTAAGCTAAGAATCGCCTTGGATAGGTTAAACCCCACTTACTCTAGGGAGCCCTCGTGGCCAGCCCCGGGGAGGTCATTTGGCATTAATGCACCCATTTTTGCTCGGTCTTACAGTGGTGTGGCCCCCTGGGTGGCTGGTAAGGTCACGGGAATCAAGGGACCCAGGTCTTACGAGGTAGAACTCTCCGATGGGAGAGTGTGGCATCGCCATATAGATCAATTAAGGAATCGCTCAGGTACACCTCCCACCAATGGCCCTATCTGCGACCTGGGGCAGAATATAGGGGAGGAGAACGTCCCCGTGCTTCCTCATGCTAGTGAACCGGCCCCCTCAGAGGAGTCCATACAACAAGATTTCTTGAGCCCTGGGATCCGAAACGAGGGCCTGGAGGGCGTGCATCCCTCAGCAGAAGTTCCACTACCCCGTCGCTCGGAGCGGGTGAGGCGTACCCCCAGTTATTTACAAGATTACGTGGTCTCCAACGTAAGGGGGAAGGGGTGTAGTATACTTGCCTAGTAATACAGACCCAGTGAGGTGATTGGTTGTGCCAGGAGGCGGGAGAAACTGGAGCCTCCTATTGGCCAGCTATTGTGGGGGCCGGGTATATAAATATCCTGTCAGTTACCTGTTGTTGTTCTTGCATTCTGTGTTCCGACTAATAAACTGCACTTGTTAATTACTCCGACTCCTTCATAACAGCTACCCTAAGCCATTTACCTCTTTGTGGCCCTTTAAACAGGGAATCTCAGAAGACATAAATTGATCTAATTTTAAAGAACTGCCCATGTACAGCATACTGTACTATATTCATTTCTTTCCGGTAATTTTATTAAATTCTTTGTCTACATTATAGTTTTGTTAATGATAGGTTTATAAATTTTGATTGCAGCGTTGCATGACCTAAGGCCATAATAATGATTTGATTGATTGATAACTGGAAGAACATTCTTCCAGCGGTGGCCCCGGCCCTCTGGAATCAGCTCCCTCTGGAGATTTGCACTGCCCCCACCTTCCTTGCCCCTTGCAAGACCCTTAAGACCCATCTATGTCTCCAGGCATGGGGCAGCTAGATCATGCTCCCTTCTTCTCTGACTGTTAAATGTTATGTGTGGATGTGATTGAGTAGACTGACTGTTTTTTTACATAATGGGATTTTAGCTTACCTGTTTTTAACTATTAGGTTTGTATACATATTGTTTGTATTGCATGTTGTGAGCTGTTCCGGGTCCTCGGAGAGGGGCGGCATACAAGTCTAATTAATAATAATAATAATAATAATAATAATAATAACAACAACAACAACAACAACAACAACAACAACAACAACAACAATATTACATTTACTTTCTTTTTAAAAATCAACTTCCGGTTTCTATCAATGCAAACACTAAAACAATGTAAATGAAATGAGCAGAATAGCATTTTTTTGTATAAAGATAAGACAGAATTAGCCTATGTACATAAATTCTAATCTAACACTAACATGACAAAGAGTAATAAGTGTCCTTCAATAGTTTGTGCATTTGATGGGGAGAGAAACAGCAAAGAATTTGGGGGGGGAATTGAAAATGTACACTACTTGCTGCAATCGAGATGGAGGAAGAGAGGGAGGGAGGGAGGGACTGAGGGAGGAAGAGAGAGAGAAAGAGACAGATATTAAACAGCTAAAGCAGAAGAAACAAATATTCCCTTCTCATAATAATATACATAATTATACTGCAGTATATCTTGTTGTTTTCAGTCATGATTATTGCCTGATAATAGGGTACTTATTCTTATGTAGAATGATTTGGGATATTAGTTATCCATTAATCCCAAAGACAGAATCATATCCAAAGCTGGGGAACAACAGTGTGAAATGTTTACAATTTTACAATATTGGAAACTGTCAAAGGGACACAGAAGAGAAAGTCATAGAATGGCCTAAGGTCCAAAAGATTTTTGTCTGGCACAGACTTCCCTTACTGAATTTTAGTCTTGTAGATTAACATTTCATTTGCATATAAATTACACTTCATAGTTTCTTTGTCTGAATCTACACTGTCAGCAATATCTGGTGCTGCCATAGGTGTGGCTTGGTGGCATTTTAGAAATTTTATAGTCTCCTGCGTAGCTTTCAATGAAGCTGCTCCTCCTTTTTATACCACTAGGACTTATGAAGCACTTAACTTTGACTGGTTTGTGAGTTAGATTTTACTGATAGAATTTACTGAGTGAAATATCTATGTCTACAGTTGGGATATTGTTGAGAAGTAACGTTAAAACCTGATTTCTTTTCAAGAATTGAACCTCCCACCAACAGGCCTTTATTTATTTTACATTAAAATGAGAAAAGTACATTTTCCAAAAAGTGAAAAGATGTGAAATAGTAGCCTGTGATAATGTTCAAATTTGATTGACAAAACACCATACACCTCAGTAGGGATCTTATTTATTATTGACATTGATAACATACCATAGGATAAAAAGAGGGCAGTTACATCGGAACATACTCATCCAAGAGTCAGCTTGGTTTAGTGGTTTAGACATCAAGCTAGAAACCAAGAGACTGTGAGTTTTAATCTTGCTTTAGGCATGGAAGCCAGGTGAGTGATCTTGGCCCAGCCCTTCTCCTTCATTCCAACCCACCTCATAGGGTGGTTATGAGGAAAAATAAGAAGATGGAGTAGTAGATATGTTTTCTATTTCAAGTTACTTATATCAATAATAAAGGCAGGAAATACATAAATAACTACAGGTAGTCCTCAACTTATAACAGTTCATTTGGTGACCAAAGTCCTCTCCCCCCTGCTATTTAATATCTACATGAAACCATTGGGCGAGATCATCCAAGGGCATGGGGTGAGGTATCATCAGTATGCGGATGATAACCAGTTGTACATCTCCACCCCATGTCCAGTCAACGAAGCAGTGGATGTGATGTGCCGGTGCCTGGAGGCTGTTGGGGTCTGGATGGGTGTCAACAGACTCAAACTCAACCCTGATAAGACGGAGTGGCTGTGCATTTTGCCTCCCAGGGACAATTCCATCTGTCCATCCATCACCCTGAGGGGGGAATCATTGCCCCCCTCAGAGAGGCGCAACTTGGGCGTCCTCCTCGATCCACAGCTCACATTAGAGAAACATCTTTCAGCTGTGGTGAGGGGGGCGTTTGCCCAGGTTCGCCTGGTGCACCAGTTGCAGCCCTATTTGGACCGGGAGTCACTGCTCACAGTCACTCATGCCCTCATCATCTCGAGGCTCGACTACTGTAACGCTCTTTACATGGGGCTACCTTTGAAGACTGTTCGGAAACTTCAGATCGTGCAGAATGCAGCTACGAGAGCAATCATGGGCTTCCGTAGGTATGCCCATATTATACCAACACTCCGCAGTCTGCATTGGTTGCCGATCAGTTTCCAGTCACAATTCAAAGTGTTGGTCATGACCTATAAAGCCCTTCATGGCATCGGACCAGAATATCTATGGGACCGCCTTCTGCTGCACAAATCCCAGCGACCAATTAGGTCCCACAGAGTTGGCCTTCTCTGGGTCCCGTCGACTAAACAATGTCATTTCGCAGGACCCAGGGGAAGAGCCTTCTCTCTGGTGGCCCCGACCCTCTGGAATCAGCTTCCCCCAGAGATCAAAATTGCCCCCAACCTCCTTGCCTTTCGTAAGCTCTTTAAAACCCACCTCTGTCATCAGGCATGGGGGAATTGAGATATTCATTTCCCCCCAGGCCTATACAATTTATGCATGGTATATTTGTGTGTATATTTGGTTTTTAATAAGGGTTTTTAGTTATTTTAAATATTAGATTTGTTATATGTTGTTTTATTACTGTTTTTAGCCGCCCCGAGTCTACAGAGAGGAGCGGCATACAAATCAAATAAATAACTAAATAACTAAATAACTAAATAACTAAGTAACTAAGTAACTAAGTAACTAAGTAACTAAGTAACTAAATAACTAAATAACTAAATAACTAAATAACTAAATAACTAAATAACTAAATAACTAAATAACTAAATAACTAAATAACTAAATAACTAAATAACTAAACGTTACAATAGCACAGAAAAAAGTAACTTATGACTGTTTTTCACACTTACACACTTTATACCTATCACCATTGCTGCATCCCCATAGTCACATGATCAAAATTAGGATGCTTGGCAACTGTCTCATATTTATGATGTTAAGAGCCTTGGTGGTGCAGTGGTTAGTGCAAGCTACCTCTGCTGATTATCAGCTGCCAGCAGTTTGGCAGATCGAATCTTAGTAGGCTCAAGGTTGACTCAGCCTTCCAGCCTTCTGAGATGGGTAAAATGAGGATCCAGATTCTTGGGGGCAATATGCTGACTCTGTAAACCTCTTAGAGAGGGCTGTAAAGCACTATGAAGTGGTATATAAGTTTAATTGATATTGCTATTAATTTTTAAACATGCCTCTATCCCCAATCCTGCTTTTTGGGGTTCTCTGGCCCAAGAATACTATTTGTTCCCAGCATTTTTTAAAAAGTGTTTCTTTCTCCATAAGCTGGTGAGCGAAAGAAGAGATTTTCCAGCACCAAATCTAAAAATGAATACGGTGGTAGAACGCTGGGGTGGGAATTGTGTGTGTGCGCAGAGAAGCACACATGATAACTTGCAAGGCCAGAGTGCAAGATTCAATATCTGTGCATGGCTGACAAGAGCATGTCAGACATAATGGAATATTAAGAGACGAAATCTCTGTTATACTCGGGGGGATTCAGATAAGATAGCATTAAATACTTTCCTGCTATTGAACCTTGGGAAGTTGCAGATCATTTTTGCGCTGGGACAACTGAGCTTGAAAGGACCATGGCTCCTGACGTGGTTAAAAGATACCATCAAGGAAAATAACTGTTTGGGGGGAAATTCCTCAATAAAACGGAAACAATCAGGACTTGATCAGAAAGTCTTGCTAAGGATAACATCATTTTGCTGAGAAGATTGGAAAGGGACGCGAACGACAAGGGCAGTGAAGGCTTAGAATTGCCAATAGGTACCAAGGGTTAAAAAAAATAACCCCTCTTCTATAGAAATTGTACTAACTGCAACTAGAATTAGAAAAAGGATTCTAATGCACAGAAATAAGATGTGGGATAAGGAACAATTTATATTCTGGATTGCTTAATGAACATTTGACAGGAGGTAATTATATTTGTTTGCATTGTTCAAGAGATTAGTTCTCTAGCAAGCACGGAAGTTTATTTCCATTTTGAAAGGTATGCAATCAGAGCATGTTTCTGGTTGCACAGGTAAAATATATATATATTCATAAAGCTGAAGGGATTGGATACTGTAGCCTAGAGATTAATTCTCTGCCTTACAAGGCAAAGGTTGCAGGTTCAAGTCCCAGTAGCTATGGCTAGCTGATGAGGCCAAAATAAGGCCAAAATAGATCGGTCCTAGTCTCCCTTAATTTTCAAATTCAGCAAAAAAACATGTGACACATACAGATAGAATTGTCGGCTATCAATAAAATTAACTGTCTTGGAAATGGCCCTGGGTTGGTGGGCCGAGAGGCAAATAAGGAGCTGTGATGTTCCTTCAATACACCTGGGTGATTCGACACAAAAATATGTAACCCATCCCTGGTGCACAGCTGAAGTGATTAGATACTGTAGCCTAGAGGTTAATTCTCTGCCTTACAAGGCAAAGGTTGCAGGTTCAAGTCCCAGTGAGTGTATGGCTAGCTGATGAGGCCAAAATAAGGCCGAAATAAATAAGGTTGCAGGTTCAAGTCCCAGTGGGTATGGCTAGCTGATGAGGCCAAAATAAGGCCGAAATAGATCTATCCTAGTCTCCCTTAATTTTCAAATTCAGCTTAAACATGTGACATATATATATATATATATATATATATATATATATATATATATATATATATATATATATAAGTAACTTGTAGCATTCAGATTCCTACTTCAGTAAAAAAAAAACCCTTCTCATTCTGGGTTCTGATGTAAGATGTAATGGATTTATTTGTTGGGGGTGGGTTGGTAAAAATTATGGGAACCCAGTCGTATATGTTATTTGTAAATTATGACTTATGCCTTAGTATGATATTTCAACTATTCCATTTGGTTTTATTCAAGTTATGATGCAATCTAGTTTTGGCTTCCAGCAGGATCAAGATATAGGTAGTCTTCAACTCACAACTCTAATGGAGTCTGTCCATTAAGGTTGCAAATAGTGATGGTCATTAAGTGGGGTGACCAAGTTATCACCTTGCTTAATAATCTTCATCACTGCTTTCCTTTGTGCATGTGTTAAGCAGAGTACGGGGTGTCTCTGGGATGAGAGATGCAGCCTTAGACCTCCCTCACCCCCTGAGGTACCCATGCTCCACTTCCCACCCTCTTGGACCCCACCCCATTTTCCTCATCTCAAGTCACCCTTTGTGCACTTAATGTGGGAGAAAGAGTGGCAGAACCTGTAGGTGGAGTTAAATGAAGAATCAGGCTAGAATCCCTTCGTAGCCACAAATGGATGAAGTCCTACTTCTACCCCATCTTGAGTGCTGTTGGATCTTATCTAACTCTAAGAGAGTGTTGATTGTTAGTTGAGAAGATTCTTGTGCAAGAATCAATTTAATTGAATCTTCATGTGTGGACCTAGTCTTTTATGCCAGGAACTATGGGTTCCAGAGCTTGTGTTGGGTTCCAAAGCTTGTGTTGGAGAAGCGTGGCAGGCTGCTCCATCCCTTGTTGTCCCTAGAACTATGTTTTATCCTAGACGGGTAAGAGTTGTTAGACTTTCTAAAAGTCTAAAATGTTAAAAACGAGGTACAGGCATTACTTGCTTAACAGTCATAACTGGGATTAATAAAACCATCACTGTGACATGATTGTTAACTGACACATCACAGGACTGAAATCAACTTCACTTGCTTGACAACTTCTGTGGTTTTGCTATGGCTGTTAAATAAGCAAGTCACACATAATTATTAAGTGAAACATCACGTGAATGCTACCTGCAATTTTACTGATGGCTTCTCATTTGAGTCTTCGGAGAGGGCATACAAATCTAATAAATTATAATAATAATAATTATTATTATTATTATTTATTCTGTTTGTCAGATGCACACAGATTATGACCACATGATGACAGGATGCTGTTACAGTGGTAAATTCCTGTTAATTGCTCCGGAATCTCAATAATATGACCATGGAACCTGTTGTACATACTCCTGGTCAGTTGGAGGATGATGAAGAAATTGAGGACTCTGATACAGATAGTGTTTATGAATTAGTGGTGGGCCCGGGGTTACAGGTAGTAGAACAGGTGGGAGGCCAGCCACAGAATGGGGCTATGAGTTCAGGATCTAGCGAGGAAGAATCAGACGTTCGCTGGGTAAATCCTAAATTCAGAAGGGTCCAAAAATGTAAGGAACAGGTGTTTGGAAGAAGATATTAAGGGGAGGAATGGGTTAAATACTGTAGTGATGTATTTGGTACGTCAGGGGATGAGTGGGGAAGAAGGGTGGAGTTTCAATGTTGCAGAGAAAAAAGATGGAAGGTTTCCCGTTCGGCTTCCAAGTAAGCAAAAGCATTCTGTGTTGATTAACAGTCAGTTCTGCTGTTTTAGAATCATGCTGTGATGACATAAATCTTGTTAAATGGAGAAGGCTAGAAGGAATGCGAGGAATGCAGTTAAGAAAGATAAGGGCTGAGAGCAATGTGCTAGTATGAAATGTATTTGAATACGGTAGAGAAGAGAATAAAATGGAGTTTCTTTGTTCATGAAATACTGCATTTAGTAAGAGTTATTTGTAATTGCTAAAGTTCTACCAGAAATCAGAACAGAACCTGTGTGATGTGTAATAGTCATAAGCATGAGGACCAATCATAAAGTTACTTTTTCAGTACCACTGTAACTTTGTCAGTCGCTAAAGAGGGCAGCCGTTAAACAAGAGCCACCTGTCCTTCTTTCATAGACTGAAAAGCCTGTATAAATTCATTATATTTTAACTTCAAAAAGGGAATATACAGGAGGAATGGCAATTTGTATAAAAGAAACTGTTTTTTAAAAGTTGCAAATAAGTGACAAGGGACCAGAAACAGAATAAGATGGCATGCAGAAAAGTATGCAAAAAGTTCGCAAGTGAATACTGTTTATAAATCAAGGTCTAACCCAACATACTTGGAATAGACATCCAAAGGAACATACCAAATTACATGAAAGGTCAGTGAATGTAAAATACTTGTAGCGGCGGTTATAAGATCATTTTAAAATCTTTTTTCATCACCTTAATACTTGGGAGGGAGAAATTATATTTAAATACATCGCAAGAACTAATGAGAGTTTTTTGGATTATAACACCAAAGTCAGGAGACATTTTTTTTCCTAAATACCTGGCACTTGCTGGAAATTTTATCCAATTACTGAAGACATTTGGGGGGAATTAAGGCTGTGCATGAATTTTTTATGGACTGTCAGCTTTTTCTGTCTCTTTTAAATGAAATAAAACTTTTGAAGGTTTTTTTTTTGAGTGAATAAACACACTTAACTTTTCATTATCCAAGTGTTTGATAATCACACTTCACCCTTCTCATTTTAGCTAAATAATAGTATTATTTTAGTAAGGGTGGTGTCTCAATCAAAATTACTGTGGACAAATATAGGTGCCGGTTTAGACAACAGATAATAAGAAATTTTGAAATAGTTACTTAAATAAAATACATAGACAGTATCAGAGGTTGAAAAAGAACTACCACTGTATCCATAATTCATAATTGATGTAAATATTCTTGGAGGAGCAGTTTTCAAACTAGAAAAGTACCTAACCACAGCTGCTTCAAAATGTTTTAAAACATCAAAATACATAATTGATTTTAATAATGAACATTCTTTTGTGCAAATTCAACGAAATCAAATCAGATTGTACAAAGATCACCTTAAGGAGAATATTGTATGCTTTCCATGGAGGTTTTTTAAGAAAACTAGTTAGAAGGTGAGGTACAAAAATGACATTGAAAAAAAAATGAAAGTCAACATTTAAAAAAAAAAAAATAAGCATATAAGAAACCACATTGCTGGTGAATTTTGCTGTCCATTTTTTACATTTTTCAAACAGAACTCCTTAACTTGCTTTTACATTTCCCTAACTGAAAAGATGTGCCTAGTCTTTAACAGTTCCTGTCCCTTTGACTCAACCAGCCAGTGACATGTTGATGGATCTTAAGCAACATAAATTACCTAAGCAGATGTGTCTTATCACAAACCTGATATGTCGTTCCCCAGAGACATGACAAAATGGGAACGCATAGCTTTGTGACACATTGTGGTGGAAAATGAAAATAGTTTTTGGAAACAACAATGCTTTAAAAAGAAAATCTAGGCCTGAAGTAGTACATGCCATGATTGAGTATGACAATATCCTTGTTGGCCCTCTGTCTGGATTGAAGATGGAACTACAGGATAATCTTGATGCAGTCACCTTACGAATTTCAGGTGACAGATGGTAAAAGATAAAGGCCTAACCACCGACGATGGATTCTGTTTTAAGCACCTGTATCTTAATATCCATATTTCACTTTGCCGGAGTTAAAATTTCTCATTATGATGGAACAAATGTCACTCCTGCCCATAGGGTTATCCCCCCCTCCTTCGCTGGTTAGAAAAAGATACCCCAGTTTCTTTGCAAGATCTCAGTCAACTTGTTTCAGCTTTAGTTGAGGTAGGAACATCAATGTTCCTCAACTTCCACAGTGCAGACAATATTTCTCTCAGGATAAATAATACTAACACTATTAAACAGGACACTATGTAGCACTCATCAGATTCTCAGAGATAAAGAGAAAGAGGGGGCAGAGGGGGGGAGAGAGACAGAACGAGAGAGAATGGGAACACTTTTCAATATGGGTTCCATGAGCATATACACACATGTGGGTTATGTTTTTGGTATGCGTACATATGTCTTAGAACAGTTTGATGACCATGGAAAGCAATTGCTTTTTAAGAGTCATGACAGCAGGACACAATTAAAACAAAGTTTTCATGTGATTTCTTTGTTTAAATTTAAGGTAAAATTAAAAAATTAATTAAAATTAAAAGTTAAATTTAACTGTAGTTCATAAAATCATATACCAAAATGTCCTTCCTGTTAGTGACTACTTCACCTTCAACTGCAACAACACACAAGCACATAATAGGTACAAATTAAATGTAAAACGCTCCAAACTAGACTGCAGAAAATATGACTTCAGCAATAGAGTGATCAATGCCTGGAATGCACTACCTGACTCTGTGGTTTCTTCCCCAAATCCCCAAAACCTTTTACCTTGATGTTGTGTACGGATTGACACTCATAAATTTGCATGCCGGTCACGTATTGGCTAAGATGTGACCGGCAAACTCAAAGCGCTGTCAAACCGTGCCTCCCTTTAAAAGAAGCTGCGCGGCTCGCGTATTGCTTTACTTATACTGTACATAGTTAAAAGATACCCAGGTCGTTCCAGCTGGGTTCTGCAATAAAGATACTCATGCTACAATGTCCCTACATATCATTGAAATATAACACTAAGACTGCAATAAAGATTATCATGCTACAATGTCCCTACCCATCATTGAAATATAACACTGGGTACTGCAATAAAGATACTCATGCTATAATGTCCCTACCTATCATTGAAACATAACACTAAGATTGTTGACCTCTCCCCTTTTCTAAGAGGTTTGTAAGGGGCATGTATAAGCCCACCATTGAACCTACCGTCCCTGTCCTACTGTCCTATTGTCTTCTTTTGTCATTACTTTCTACTTATGTTATGCTTATACTATCCTATACTTGTTTGACAAACAAACAAACAAACAAACAAACAAACAAGTAAGTAAGTAGTATGTCCCACTAAATTTGAAGCTCTTCCAGCTAGGGGTTCAGATTTGTGTTACTTCTCACATGATCAGTTGAAATAACATAATAACAAACGTGAACATTGTAAATGCAAAGGCTAGATAGCAACCATTTTTCCTCCAGAAATGATGCCAGACGGTACATTACACCAACAAAACAAGGGTCACAAAGGGGTTTGGATATTATTCTTGATCTCAAAGCACAGCAATTGTTGGAAATTATAGCTTCTAAGCCTTTTGTTTTGTAAAGAATTACTTATCAGGAGTTACTGGATTCTTAGAAGTTTGTCTAATTGTTTCTGGTCTGAACCATTGTTTTGTTTGTGTGCAACTTCCAGTCGGTGTTGGCCCTTGGCAACTGGCTGCCAAGTTCCTCTAGTTTTCTTAAAAACATCTCAGAATGGTTTGCCATTGCCTCCTTCCTAGGGCTGAAATAAAGTGATATCCAGCTGACTTTGTGTATAAGGTGGAACTAGAACTAGAAGGCCTTTCCCCATTCTAGCCTGGTAATTTAACTATGTCCGAATATATTGAGATGTGCAGCAGCCAGATAGGACTTGTCTAGACATCAATAACGAAGACACTTTAGTATAAAAATAGTAGTAAACAGTTTTACTCTTCAGTGTAAGGAAAATATCAACATTACAGCTCTAACTCAATACTCAACTCACTCTCAAACCGCTTCAGCCAGCCAATTAACAACCATCTAAAACATCACACACATTGTAAAGGTGCTTTACATTTTATAATGTTCTGGCCCAATCAGGTTGCAGTTTACGCCCTATGACTCAGCATTCATTACTGTTTAACATGCTTACAACCTTCTTTTACCTTATATGGCAACATAATGGAATATCACCTAGGATTGAGCTAATACTTGACAAACTATTACATCAAAGTGGCTCAAAAACCACTTCAGGTGGTTCTTGACCATTGGCTAAAGTGTGACAATTTGTAACATATCTATAATGCTTGCAATGATTCTCAAATCTCAGGATGATTCTGCCTGCTCAAGTCTCCAGAGAGGGCCTGTTTATGGATGAATCTTCTTCAGAGCAGAACATAGGCTTTATCAGTGGTGGCCCCAACTTTATGGCACACACTCTTCCCAGAGACGCACCCAGTCTCCTCAGACCTGGCATTCCCAAAAGCCCCTTAAATGCTTCTTTTCTAATGGACATTCACTCAATGACTGGGAAAGGAGCACTTTATGGATGTTATTTTATGGGCAGGGATTATGGTTTGAAAATGCTTGGATTTTATGTGGATTTTTCTTTTATCAAGTTAGCTTTCTAGAGTCTATGCATGTGGCTAGCCTAAAAATGCCATAAACAAAATAATATTATAAGTTTGGCAGCATAATCATTTTTTACAGCAGTTTAAAAATGGATAATAATGATAATATTAATGGCAACAACTATGATATAAAAGCATGATGTTGACCACAAAATAAATCAAACAAATGTTCTTAACCCTATTACCATTTTCTCAGAAAATCAAATATTCCTGTTTTAATTGTAAATTATTTGTTGTTAATCACAAATTATTTTTTCATTCAGATATGTTCAGTAATAAATACATCTTTGAGAAAGAAATATTGAATTTTCAAATAAAAAAGCAGATTAAAACATGCATAATGTGCACACATATGTACATATATGATTATGAAAAATATCTGATTTGGGAAGGTGTATATATACTGGACTTTTTTCATTTTTGCAAAAGTTTTAACTATGATATATATATTAAATAAAAGAAAGAGCCTAGGACTAAACATTGAGACTTGGTTTTCCTTTGGATGCCTTCATATATCATGAAAATAGTTCATTGAACCTGGCCATAGTTAAACCCACATCACTTGAAACTTTATGAACATCAAGCTTACAAGAAAATCCTGCTGAATGCTGCGGAGCTTTCTACTGAATCAAATCTTTCTCTCTGTCTCATTAATTTGTATTACCCAATTCATGGTCAAACTGTGAATAGGTAAGAAAAGAAAAACACATCTCTAAATTTGACACAGGCCCTTAAAAAAAAAGCAAGTCCACAGACACTGTAAAATAACTCTTTCCTTTTTATTCTATGAAAAAGTAACAAGACAAATCCGTTCAACAATATTCTGAAGGCTTTGTGACATGGAAAATTAAGATTACATTAAATATATGGCTTTCAGAATTGCCCCATTCCTTCAGCCAAACTGATTTTATACTGACCCAGTTGATGTATATGAATTTCTTGTGTGAGAAAAGTAAGCTACGGAACTTACTATATCCAAGATCAAGTAATAAATGTATTCCTCTCTTGGGACAGTTGCAGCTTCCCCTTTGACTTCGCCCAGTCAATTAAATTATTAGCTGGCATATATTTTTAATGAGGTGAGCAGCAACCTCTGCTGGTGCTTCTGTGCAGAAAATTCCCAGTTTTCTCCCAGATCTAGGCTTGCCAGGTTGGCAATCATAATTTTCTGGACAGTTTGCACCTCCTTTATTCATTTCAGAATGATGCAAAACAAACAGCAATCATGCACATCAAAAGGACTGCATGATGGTATAATCCTGTAACTGTGTATGTTCATCATCATCATTGTAGAATGAGGAATAAATCAACTTTCAATTACATTTTGAATATGAAAGACAGGATCAACTAGAATGTTTGAGAAGTGAGCATTTTCTATCAATTTACACTGATAAAAAAAATCCCGGGTACATTTGGATCCCTGGAAAGGGCAAATTTCCAAATGATGGACTTTCATTTTGAATGAAATCCCAATTTTAAAAGATAAGATTAAATGTTAATAATAATTTTCTATGCCAACCCTCAAAGGTAAATGTGCCCAATGAATCCTATTACATAATCAGAAATCCTATACAGTTCCCAATAACCATAGATGTTGGTCCAGGGAAAGACTTTGCTTATTTTAGCACTCCTTAATTATAGTGTGAAATTTCTCATAAAATATTTGATCGGTTTTATTGACCAACATGCTTCAGTGCTCTGTTATACGCATGGATGTATTTTGAGGCTGAAATAATATTTAATCAGGCATTTCATACTTCATGAATGCCAGATTTTCTGATATTCTAGCAAGTCTTAATTGGCTGAAAAATGGTTCTTTTAGTCTTCGCAGGTATTATACTATTCCGTTCTGACAAATCATCCCTCTGGCATTCTGAGCAAATGCAGGTTAATGGAGAATCCTTTAATAATTTTATTAAATTAAATTAAGTATATTATCCTAATAGCCAATTTTATCTCATTTAAATAATGACTAGAATTCACTAAATGAATAATAATCCATCATGGTTTTTTAGTAGATGTAATTCTTTGCATGTTTACTTGGAAGTAAATCTCACTGAATTGTGTCTCTCTGTGTCAAAATAATTGTATGGAGGAATGTCATTTCTGACTTTTCTGATTTGTTTTTTGTACAGTTTGAAACTAATTCAAGTTATTTTGTTCAATACAAAACATATACAGTCCCATTCATTTCTTTTTGCAGTGATTCAGTTTTATTTAAAATCCACTGGATTTACATTACTATTTGTTTTACGTAAGTGACAGGAATTGGGAGACCTTTTCTGGATAGGATTCAGCTATTTATTTCATAAGGAGCTATGTGTATCTAATGAAATATATCACATTTTTCAGTCCCAGATCCTGAACACACCTAATTTCAGCCATTAGTTACTAAAATGGAAAAGAGAATTTGCTATAAAATTTTTACTATAAAAAGAGACAAATGTGAGCTTCTACTTAATACAAGGAACAAATAAACAGTCAAAACATTGCAAAACGTATTTTTTTAGTTATCCATCTTTGATGAGTTATAGGATCAACACAGAACAGTTTAATTTTTTTTAAAGTAAAAAAGCAACTTTAAAAACAAGATGATAATATTTATTTATTTATTATATTTGTACACCACTCATCTCACTAAACTAATTATGGTTACTATTTTTTCAAAGAGACTGTAAATATATAAAAGAAAAGGTTAAATTTAATGCCAAAATACTAAAATAGCTTATTTTGAGAAAATATATCTGGGCTATAGCATCAGATAAAAGTCTTGGATTTCTGTGGGGTTTTGTTTGCTTTGTTTTCTTGTCCTATTAAACTACATTTAATTGGTATTTGGTATATACAGATTTGGTAAATCTGTAGATATGGAAAGTCCTGGCAGATATCTAACAGACACTAAACAATCTGAGATGATGAATGAATTTTTAATTTTTACTATAAATACAATGCATGCAGTGGGCATGGTCACAAAATTAAGAGGCCGTTTCTCGCCAGGCCAATAGTTATGGTGGCGGGGAGGGGCGAGAACACCACCTCCCAGCTGAGCGTGCCTGCGCAGAGCACAGGCACGCCCAAACGCTGTTAGGCAGTGAATTGTGGTCCCCGGGCCGGGGAGGAAGAACAAGGCTGGCCCGACATCCCTGCCGGCTGGGAGGGGCGGGGTGCCGCCTTCCATCTGATTGGCAATTTGCCAGCATGGGAGAGCCCCTTGAGCCCTAGTTGGCTCGCAGGGGATGCTGGGAGCGAGGGGAGGGGTTTGCAGGCCTATTTCAGGGCCTGCACTTCTCCTCCTCTCCCCTTTGCTCCCTGCTCCCCTCCCGATCGGTCACCCCCCCCACCCTCCGCCCTACCCAGGGTGTCTGTCAGAGGTCGCCCTTTGGGGCCGAGAAGGAATTTTTTGCAATCTGGAAGCTTTATGGCAGATTGTTTTTTCGCCTTCTCCATCCTGGTCAGGTGTGAGGTTTTAAAGGGCTAGGGGGGGGGGGTGTATCGGTGGTAAATAGGTTGATTAGAATTTATTTTATTATTGGTCACTAATGGCAAAAACGGGGTGGAAAGGGTGCAGCAGCAACTGTGTGTTCTCCCTTGGGCATATCTTAAAAGGTGATGGGCTCTTCTGTCACACAGCTCATGCTTCCTCCATGGACGGGGCAGTGGGAAGGAGGAGCCCTTGGGGCTCATCTACGTCACTTCCAGTTCCTTACCCTTACCAAGCAAGGAGTTTGCCCATAAGTTGCCCAGGTATGAGTTTGCCCATAAGTTGCCCGAGTATTCCGCCCCATTTAGCTCCCTCTGCAGGTCTATTACTGTAATCAATAAAGTGACCCATTTTCATCCAGCTCTTGTGTTCGAGTGTTCATTCCCTGTCCAGCGCAATAGCTGTCATTGAATCTTGCCTATTCCCACCTCTGTGATATGCCTATAAGTTATGGAATATGGCCAAGCAGTGATGGGCTACCAAAATTTTTACTACCACACTATGGGTGTGGCTTATGCAGGACACCCTGCATTTTCTTTCAACATCTTTCAGTGCAAATTGGGTGCTCTGGGGTGGAGCTCCATTTTCACTACCCCACTGTGTTCCCCCCCCCATCCGGGCAGTAGCCCACCCCTAGGGCCAAGCCATCTTTTTCAGAATTGTGTCTGGCTTTTAAATGGTATGCTGGGACTACATTCTTAAAAGGAACAAAGGGGAACAAAGTTATGGATAGCACTGAGAGGAGGATGGGAATCATATAGGCTAGGAAAAAATGAAAATGGATCTGAATTAATCTCTGTTCAAATGAAATTAAAATTAAATAAAATGAATAGGATCGTTCCCTTTTGATTTAATTATTATTATTCCACCTGAAACCCATCAAACACTTGAGTTTGATGAGAAATTTGGAGGGTGTGTGAAGTATCATACTGAGAATTTGATGAGTGGCTCATATAGTCCTGGTAATGTAGATCTCTCTAACACATAAATAAAAATATTTCTGTACTCTGTTCACTATTTTATCAGTGATAGTGACTTAGTCTAATTTCCTCTCAGTAAAGAATCTCTCGCTTTGATAACTGTCTATTAAATTTCTTTTTGGAGATACCTATTGAAATAGGCAAAGGCCTATCTCTCCAGAATGAAATCAGGATAAGCCATTGATTGGAGGCAACCAGGTTCCCTTATCATTCTCTTCTTATTGAATGACTTCTAATGTGGTTTATAAGGTCTAAGATGTTCTTGTTCCTGATTATTTAAAAGGAGCATTTCCACTGACAGTATTGCCATGGCCAGTGGGCTTTTTTGGAGTACCGTAGCTTCAATTGTGTTTAGCCATCTTAAGGGTTTGTTTTAAACACATTTAATCATACACTTCCCAACTGCCCCCCCCCCCCCTTCAAAGCAAGACAGGATAATTTTTAGTTGTTTCCCGAATCATCTTTTTTAAGCAAAAGGAAAAGAAAAACCAATCTCAGATACACCAAAGTGTGCTTGAGGGGCCTATTTTAATCAGTATGGCATTCAGTCAGGGTTCCAAGGAGAAACTTTTAGTGACTCAACTTGGTAAATTAAAGGCTGCCGTGGCATGGTGATTAACTCTCATTTGTGCATTCGTGTTAAAATTAATTAAAACGTTTGAACCATAGGAGATGGCTTGCAACTTCAAGGCCTGACTCAGCCCACAAAAGTCAATGTAGATCCACTAGTGATTCATCTTGGCTAAGATGAGAGGAGCTTTAAAAGAAAAGAACAGTCAGAACAAATGTGTTTTCAATGGTGCTTAACAGCAGGAATACCACTGAGACTTCAATGCAGTACTGCCGGAGTGTGACATGATAATACAGTGTGTACATTGTTTGGTATATTCTTTGAAAAGAATACCCCGCTTGCACAGCCCCATGCCGCTTCTACATAGATTGCATTTTAGCCCAACACGACAAAGTTAATTGTCTCAACCAAATAAATTGTGGATTGTATACATTTTTGGGTTGTTGTATTCTATGATCATGCTAAAACAACCAGCCTCTCTTTGATGATGTATTCATGCACTAATGAACATAATGCAGCAACGTTATTATATCAACAGTCAGTGCTATGACTATCAATTGATTTCATTACATTCTATATTAATTACATCCAATAATTTGGGAAGATCAATAATGGAGTACCTAAGTTTAGGCAGGACGGAAATATATTTTGATATATACTTGGTACCTTTATCTTAAGAAGCCGTGGACATATTCTTGCTTGCAATCTATTTAATAATGGCGACAGCCTTTGCCAACAGTAGAAAAATAAGTAACAGATGGGAAAACATGTCATGCAAATATTGCTCTCCCCCCCCCCCCAGTTGTTCACCCCTAGCCAGTTATAAATTTTACATTGGTCAGAGTTAAAGATTTAGGGAAATCTTTTCTCCAGCCTTTAAAATATGGGGGGAAGGGATTCATTGAAGAGAAAATGCTGTTGTTTGACACAAAGCAGTATTTATAAACTGAAACTAAATGCCCTACCTATTTTTCCCTTCTGTCAATAGATTTCTTGTCAACCCAAGAGTCAGAGGTCAGTATCAGAATGCCCCTTTGGCACCTATTTGCTATAAGTAGCAAACTTGTTCAGTATTGATCCATGATGTCTAAATATCTATTATGTGGGATATAAAAGGTGGTTTCACGTCTTTCTAAAACAGATAATTCATAAAGGCCAAAGGGTCAGCTCTAGTGATATATTATTGTTTCACTATATTGGAGATCACACAGAGGAGCAGAGGGACAACATAACAGGGTAGGGAAAGTGTCAATGAAGCCTTGAAGCAGAAAGTTCAGGGTTGGCTGGAAATTTCCTTGTTTCCATACAACACAACACAATTTGAACCAAGCTGTCTTCTTGAGCCTTCTATGAAATTGTCAGTACTTGAAGTCTAAAGATTAAGACACATATAAAGGTTCCTTGACTGTAAAGTTAGGTCACAGCTGGGAAGAATTTTACTGCAGATTACCTTCCATTTAAGGAGCAAAGAAGAGATAGCATGATACTTCCTATAGAAAAGTACAGTGTTCCCTCGATTTTTGCGGGTTTGAACTTTGCGAATAGCCTATACCACGGTTTTTCAAAAAATATTAATTTAAAAATATTTCGCGGGGTTTTATCTATACCACGTTTTTTCCTGCCTGATGACGTCAGACGTCATCACCAAACTAATAATTTTTGCAAATAAATAACAAAAAATAATAATAATTCCTAATAAATAATTATGTTTATAAATATCAGGGTCACTAAGTGTCTTATTCAATGGTGAGTACCAGTAATAATGGTGAGTAAATGGTTGTTAAGGGAATGGGAAATGGTAATTTAGGGGTTTAAAGTGTTAAGGAATGGCTTGTGAAACTGTCCATAGCCAAAAATGGTGTATTTATTTCCGCATCTTTACTTCGCGGAAATTCGACTTTCACGGGCGGTCTCGGAATGCATCCCCCGCAAAAATCGAGGAACACTGTACTGATACTTCCTGTAGAAGTGCAGTACTGGAATATATTATAGAACATTAGCACTGAACAGCCCCAGTATCCTGCCAAACTTGTTATTCCTAGCAGATAATATTCAACAATATTGTGCTCTCAACTTTAGGATTCCATATTTATTTCATCTTTGTTAAGATGTTTATACACCATCTATTAATGATATTAATATATCATCTGCATTATTGAGGCTAACCAATTTTAACAGAACTAGAAGTCATTATATTCCATGACGATTAAATCCATAAGTTAATTATATATTATCTGAAGAAATCTTGTCTTAGCTTAGCTTCTCATTTTATTTCCTCCCTCTCTCTTCTCTCCCTTCTCCTCCCCTCTATGTTATAATATAATCGAATATAAAACAAAATATTAAATAAAAATATCAGGGTGAATCATTCTATATTTTGATTTTATTTGAATATAATTAAGTAGAGGCCATTTCCCTTTAGCAGTTGGATATGTCTTTAATTTGCTGCATGATCAAATTTCCTAGATGGTCTGCAAACCTTATTTACAATCATCTTAATTTTTATGTTTTAATTATGAATTAGAATTAGTCGAATTAGCATTTTTCTCAAATGTAATTCATGATTTGGTACAGTCACACTTATTCTTTATGTCCCAGCACACTCAAGGAATTTAAGGATTACATGACAATTAATACCTGAAAACACTAATAGACAAATAGATAATAGAGGATCACTTAATATTCTAAAAGATGTTGTGGTTAGCTCTGGCCCAGCTCCTGCCCCAAGGAATGTG
The DNA here is from genome assembly GCF_031021105.1 of Erythrolamprus reginae. Lineage (NCBI taxonomy): Eukaryota > Metazoa > Chordata > Lepidosauria > Squamata > Dipsadidae > Erythrolamprus > Erythrolamprus reginae. The sequence continues at coordinate 83,917,495 of NC_091952.1, read as the reverse complement.
GAGGTGGATGTGGGGGAAACATCCGCATGCCACAGGCCTGTTTTGCTCCCGACAGAGTCTGCCAGCGAATTATCTTCTGATGAAGGAAGTGTGGGCGACATGGAAGAGGGGAGTTTAGCAGACAACTCAGGAGGAGATCAATCATCTTTATCTTCGCTAGATTCAGATCAGGAATGTATGACTGACCCACACATGCATAGAGTTATGCATAGGAGAGAACAACTTAAGAAATATTACAGGAGATAAGAGAGGCCACCTGTGATTGGGTGGAGCTCCAGTAATTAGAGCTGCTGATAAAAATAGCAGCGTGTTGGCTTGGCCATTGTGGAAGATTATCTGATCGTAGTTCGTCAAGGTGAATTGTTGTTTCCTGATTGTATTCAAAACTGTGTTTGGATTCCTGGACTTTGGATTATACTTCATTGTGAGTGTTTATCACTGTTTGGACAACAGTATATGTGACCCAATTTCACAGTTACTGAGTTAATAATTGGACTTCATTCTTGTATTGTATTTCAACTGTGCCTTGTTGCTACGAGAAATCCCTTTGAAGTTTAAAAGGGAGTTTTTTCTTCTCTTCTTTTGATAAAGAACATTTATTTGCCTACTATCTTGTGTGTGCGTCTGTTTGGACTAATTAATCTGTAATTAAGGACGGTTGGCACACGCCGGCAGAACAGTGTATGGTTAACATTCTTCAACCTTTGACTCTTTAAACTCCCGATCAGCTGCATGTACCTTAATTGGACCCAAAAGAAACAAAATACATAGAAGTATTTGCCTGGAATTTAGGCAGAAGTTGAAAATAATTTTATTTTCTTTGAAAGAAAATAAAGATCAGAAGTAGAATCAATCACATAAAAAGTAAACTATTTAAAATGGAGTGGCATTCTATTTCACTGAAGCAGATTATGGTTTTAGACTGAGGCCAAATAACTGGTTCCAGATTACATTTCTTCTGGGATACATTTGAGGAGAAAGTAAATTGTGATGAATCATTCTACAACATGATTGTTAAAATGTCAGGCTACATATGTTTCAATGCATTCTTATGGCTCTGAGCACTAAAATGCAACTGAATGTTGGAATAAGTGAAACTCAAAAGTGTCAGATATTTAGCTTTTACAGCTAAATTTTATATTTAGCTGTCCGAGCTGCTAAATTCATATTGCCTGATTTTCAGAGTCAAAACCTAATGCATGGACACGCCTATCCACCTCAAATGTTGTTCTTTTTTTATTAGAGGTATTGGCTACACACCCCAGTTTTCCCAAATTCTGCAGGTTGCACAACAGTCTTGGAGAAAAATGGTCCTAATGCAATTGCATCAGATTACTAGATCTTATCCTTTAGTGTAGCTATACAGTTTATGAAATATTTCACTGTGTCTTAAATTCCGAGTCTACGGAAAGGGGTGACATACAAATCTAACAAATAAATGAATGAATGAATGAATGAATGAATGAATGAATAAATAAATAAATAAATAAATAAATAAATTCTCTTTCATTTTTTTAATGTTAATTCTTGTTCTTCCATGTTGCACATCAGAAATAAAAACCCACCTCTGTTGCAAATACAGGTCTCAGCCACATAAGGGCAGTCCACCAACAAGGCATGGTTTCTGAATTTGTAAAGCAGATGCCAGATTCCTAGAAGCCTTATGTTTGGCTGAGCAAACGCCACTGATATCCATTTCACAGGGCAGGTGCCCATCTATGGGTAGCTGGAAGTGACACACTTTAGAATTGTCCATAGACCTGGAAGCAGCAAATGAAGCCATGCAGACCTTGGGCTAGCATAACTACTATATCCAGTTTTATATCTTCCGAGTTTGTTTGCTTTTTCAGTTGGAAATCTGAAATTGTATTTGTCATCTGTTTTTGAACAATGAACGTGGTTCAAGATGAGACACCTTACCTGCATGATGATGTAATTATCCCCAATTTGATGAACTTCAGAGACATTCAACTGCAATTCCCATCATTCTCAACCATTAACAATGCAATTCCTATTATTCCCAACCATTAACAGCATTAATGACTAGGGAAAAGCCCACAGTAAACAAATCCACTACTAGCTTGCCACCAGCCTTTGAACAATATCTGCATTTATACCAATGACAGTGGGTTTTTTTTAATATACTGCAAACAATAAATAGAATGCACAAGATCTAAGTATTGCCCACAAGATCATATGCTGCAACGTCCTGCCTGTCGGCGACTACTTCAGCTTCAACCACAACAACACAAGAGCACACAACAGATTTAAACTTAATATTAACTGCTCCAAACTTGACTGTAAAAAATATGACTTCAGTAACCGAGTTGTCGAAGCGTGGAACTCATTACTGGACTCCATAGTGTCATCCCCAAACCCCCAACACTTTACCCTTAGATTATCTACGGTTGACCTATCCAGATTCCTAAGAGGTCAGTAAGGGGCGAGTACAAGTGCACTAGAGTGCCTTCCGTTCCCTGTCCTATTGCTCTCCTATATCTCCTATACCTTTCTTCTATTCCTATATCTCTTCTTCTATTCTTTCATTGATATGTTCTATTACTATACCTTCTTTTCTATTATTTCTTAGATATATTTTACTATGAGTATCTCCTCTATAACCTTCATCATGTATTTTACTATGTGTATATAGATATATACCCACTAAAACCCTCATTGTGTATTGGACAAAATAAATAAATAAAATAAAATAAAATGCAGAAATGTTGTTCTGTTGTGGCAGTGTCCTGGGGGTGTATTATGCTTTGGTAGAACTAAGTGGAATTACATTGAACAACCAGGTTTATGAAAGGCAAATGCTCTAATCTGTTGTATGCTCAAGGGATAGTGTGTAGGTGTATTAATTCCCTGACAGGAATAAATGTGAACTCCCACAACAGGGAGATGTTAATAATTTGTAATACAACAATTAACAGGAATATTGAGGCAAGTATGTGTGTTCTCTGCCAGCAGCTGACATCTCCAAGGTTTACTAAACAGCAAGAAACACATTACAGATTATATATCTTAATGTAGTCCATTTCACTATATGAACTGTGCATAGCCTATGTTGTGAAATGGGCCTTCTCATTTCAGAGTAATTATCTCAGCTGAAGGTGACTGCAATGCGAGAAAGCCCGTGAAACAAATTATTTATTTCCTTATGTTTACTGAATTACATTATTGTCACTGCCTCTTTCACAACTGGTAAACTGTGAGAAATATATTTCAGCAAAATTAGAATTAGAAAAACATTTCACAAACCTACCTCTCGAGACTGTAAACATTTGGACCATTTCCAGTCACCTAGCTTGGGTTTATTGATGGCCTGCTTCAATGCTAAGTGTCACACCTTGCTTTTGTCACTTCCTACCTTCTCTTCTCCAGATCTACTAAATTTAGTGGATTCTTAAGTAGGATCTACTAAATGAGATGTCCTTTCAGATAATGGAAGCCCACCACCATGGCATTAGTGCCTTTTCATGCCAATTAAACACGTGTTATATAGTCATTGTGGATGCATCAATGACTGCGTAGTAGACTTTAGCACAGCTCAGCCAAACAACTGCACAGCGAATGTAATTTCAGGAACATTTCAGTCAGTTTAAGTATGTGCAAATTGTTCCAGTGCAGAACATTGATTCTGAAAGAGAAATATATATTTACACATACACACACTCCCATACACTAATTATTTGCCGTTGATTACTGCGGTAATAAAGAGCTTGTGGTGCTTAATTTAAATTAATCCTTCTTTAATGAAAAACAAAGCTTGGAGCATAAAGAAATTTTGACAGATACAGTTATTGCATAAACATACATTTATATATGCCAAGCCAAATGAACAAGCTATCATGCTCAAACCAGGCTATAATTACCTTGAATTATAGTATTTCCACTGAACCTGGTTGTGGGAAAATGCAATCAGGCTGCAATCCAAGCAGTGTGTGTGTGTCTGTGTGTGTGTCTGTGTGTGTACACACACGTGTGTGTATGCATAATACCTGACATATGCACAAGTGTGTGAATTTGTAATTGTAAGTACATTCACATAACAGGAAGACGATCTTTATAAACTGTAGAGTCAAAGAAAAAAGGAGGCTCCTTCTTACATTTCTGGTTGTTCCTTTTTAATTTTCAGAACATGTAAAAATTAAGGGTATTAGATGATTACTGTCCATCTAACCAAGTGCTGATTAAGTGCCTCATTGGCCAAGAACAATTACAAAATAAAGACCACCAGCCTCTTTAAAATAAGAGCGGAGTGTGGGGTGGAGATTCACGTTGCATCCTTGTGTTCGGTGTGACAGTGACTCTATGTCTGGAAGTCCCACTGAGTTGTGTAATGAGTCGGGCCACACGCACCTGATCAGGCTTCTCCATGCCCCAGGGCACCCCTAAATGCCTGCCTGTCCCAATATCTTAAAGTGGAGACATATATATTCTCCCTTAAAGACGAGAGAGCGCTATTACAAATCCCAGAATATAAATTACACTTTCATCTTTGTCCGGTTTTTCTTTCTTTTGCTTCAGTTTTCCTTCCAGTATAAACTTCCCTGTCAAAAGGACATTTCTGATGTGTCAAATTTGCCATAGTAATGAAGGGGCTGACAAATGTGGTAAGGTGGAGAGCTATTTGAGTCTGCCGCAGCTGCCTGCAGCCAAGAGGAAGCCGTGACTTTCACAAGGATAACGAGGCTTTGAAAGATGGCTAAAATGTCGCCATTAACCTGCCCTTCTGCTACTTGGTAATTAGATAATTAGTCAGATCCTAATTATGGGATCAAGGTGCAGGAAAACAATTAGTGGAAAGAATCACTGCATAAAACTGAAACACGAATGCTCTCAAACAATATTTAAGTTGATAATATTCATATGAAGAGACAGGTTTTGATGGGTGGGGTGGGGGGAAGAGCTCTTATTGTTTTAAGATGGAGCAAGTGGCATGTTTGTACATATCCAGCAAGGGCGAGGAATGTGACAACACTTATTACAGTGTGTGTGTGTGTGTGTTGTGAATTAAAAGATGCAATGAAAAGCATCCTTTAAAAACATAACCAGAAGGAGTAACACGCAAACACACAGCTGCATTCTTACATGTTTATACATTTAAACATATTTTTTTTT